>NC_091977.1:45195429-45495429 GCF_044704955.1 Pristiophorus japonicus
CCACCTCCATGGCACGAACCTGGTATTGCAGTACTTCCAGGAACGGTGCAGTGGCTCTAGGCCTTTTGGCTAAGAGCATTGGCGCAGAGTGATCCTTGGCATGTGCAAGGTGACCTCTGGCGTTTGTGATTTGACAAAGAATTGGAACGATTGGCTCCGAATTTAAAAAAAAAAAAAAAATGTGAGCGCCCATCTCTGGATGCGGGCGGATGCATTCGTATTTGTCCCCTTGCTTTCAGAAAAGAAGGATATAAGCGGCTTATGGTCGGTTTCCAATTCAAATTTGAGCCCGAACAGATATTGATGCATTTTCTTTACCTCGTAAACACACGCTAATGCTTCTTTTTCGATCATACTATAGGCCCTCTCAGCCTTAGACAGACTTCTGGATGCATAGGCAACCAGTTGCAATTTCCCAAATTCATTAGCTTGTTGCAATACACACCCGACCCCATATGACGACATGTCACATGCTAGTACCAAACGTTTACATGGATCTTCCAACACAAGCAATTTGTTTGAACATAACAGCTTCCTAGCTTTCTCAGACATTTTCTTGGCTTTTACCCCATACCCATTCATGTCCTTTACACAGTAAAGAGTGCAGGGGTTCTAACAACGTGCTAAGACCCGGTAACAAGTTACCAAAATAGTTCAGGAGTCCTAAAAACGACCGCAGCTCTGTCACGTTCTGTGGTCTCAGTGCGTTCTTGATTGCCTCCGTCTTCGAATCATAGAAACATAGAAACATAGAAAATAGGTGCAGGAGTAGGACATTCGGCCCTTCGAGCCTGCACCACCATTCAATAAGATCATGGCTGATCATTCACCTCAGTACCCCTTTCCTGCTTTCTCTCCATACCCCTTGATCCCTTTAGCCGTAAGGGCCATATCTAACTCCTTCTTGAAAATATCCAATGAACTGGCATCAACAACTCTCTGCGGCAGGGAATTCCATAGGTTAACAACTCTCTGAGTGAAGAAGTTTCTCCTCATCTCAGTCCTAAATGGCCTACCCCTTATCCTAAGACTGTGTCCCCTGGTTCTGGACTTCCCCAACATTGGAAACATTCTTCCCGCATCTAACTTGTCCAGTCCCATCAGAATCTTATATGTTTCTATGAGATCCCCTCTCATCCTTCTAAACTCCAGTGTATAAAGGCCCAGTTGATCCAGTCTCTCCTCATATGTCAGTCCAGCCATCCCGGGAATCAGTCTGGTGAACCTTCGCTGCACTCGCTCAATAGCAAGAACGTCCTTCCTCAGATTAGGAGACAAAAACTGAACACAATATTCCAGGTGAGGCCTCACCAAGGGCCTGTACAACTGCAGTAAGACCTCCCTGCTCCTATACTCAAATCCCCTAGCTATGAAGGCCAACATACCATTTGCCTTCTTCACCGCCTGCTGTACCTGCATGCCAACTTTTAATGACTGCTGAACCATGACACCCAGGTCTCGTTGCACCTCCCCTTTTCCTAATCTGCCGCCATTCAGATAATATTCTGCCTTCGTGTTTTTGCCCCCAAAGTGGATAACCTCACATTTATCAGCATTATACTGCATCTGCCATGCATTTGCCCACTCACCTAACCTGTCCAAGTTACCCTGCAGCCCATAGCGTCCTCCTCACAGCTCACACCGCCACCCAGTTTAGTGTCATCTGCAAACTTGGAGATATTACACTCAATTCCTTCATCCAAATCATTAATGTATATTGTAAAGAGCTGGGATCCCAGCACTGAGCCCTGCGGCACTCCACTAGTCACTGCCTGCCATTCTGAAAAGGACCTGTTTATCCCGACTCTCTGCTTCCTGTCTGTCAACCAGTTCTCTATCTACGTCAGTACATTACCCCCAATACCATGTGCTTTGATTTTGCATACCAATCTCTTGTGTGGGACTTTGTCAAAAGCCTTTTGAAAGTCCAAATACACCACAGCCACTGGTTCTCCCTTGTCCACTCTACTAGTTACATCCTCAAAAAATTCCAGAAGATTTGTCAAGCATGATTTCACTTTCATAAATCCATGCTGACTTGGACCGATCCTGTCACTACTTTTCAAATGCGCTGCTATTTCGGTGGGCCTGATGCCATCCACCGCGATTCTTCTCCCCAGGAACTCCACTTCAGGCGCCAGGAAAACACACTTCGAGCATTTTAGCCTGAGCCCCACATGATTAAGCCGACTAAGAACCTCCTCCAGGTTCTGCAGGTGCTCGACGGTGTCCCGAACTGTAACCAAGATGTCATGCTGGAAGACCACGGTGCACGGGACCGACTCCAGTAAGCTTTCCATGTTCCTCTGAAATATCACCGCGGTTGATCGAATCCCAAATGGGCATCGGTTGTAAATGAAGATACCTTTGTGCATGTTGATGCAGGCGAGGCCTTTGATGATTCCTCCAGCTCCTGCGTCATGTAGGCCGAGGTCAAGTCCAGCTTCGTGAAAGTTTTCCCTCCCGCCAGCGTCGCAAATACGTCGCCTGCCTTCAGTAGCGGGTATTGATCCTGCAGTGAGAAACAATTGATAGTTACTTTATAATCACCACAGATTCTAATGGTGCCGTTTCCCTTGAGGACTGAAATAATCGGGCTGGCCCACACATTGAATTCGATCGGTGTAATGATGCCTTCTCGTTGCAGCCTGTCCAGTTCGATCTCCACCCTCTCTCTCATCATTTTAGGTACCGTTCTCGCCTTGTGATGGATGGGTCGCGCCCCCGGAATCAAATGGATCTGCACTTTTGCTCCTTGGAACTTCCCGATACCTGGTTCGAACAGCGAGGGGAATTTGTTTAGGACCTGGGTACATGAGGTGTCGTCGACGGACAAAAGCTCTCGGACCTCGTCCCAGTTCCAGCGTATATTTCCCAGCCAGCTCCTGCCGAACAGCATGGGGCCATCGCCCGATACCACTCAGAGTGGTAACTTGTGCATTGCTCCATCGTAGGAGACCTTTACGGTAGCACTGCCGATTATGAGAAACAGTTCCTTTGTGTACGTTCTCAGTTTAGTATGAATGGGAGTCAGGACTGGCCTTGAGGCCTTGCTGCACCACAATTTATCGAAAGTCTTTTTGCTCATTATGGACTGGCTTGCGCCCGTGTCCAGCTCCATGGACACCGGGCGTCCATTTAATTCAACCTTCGGCATTATCGGGGGAAACTTTGTGGTAAATGTGTGCACCTCATATACCTCTGCCTCCTCGGTCTGAGGCTCTGGTTCACATGATCCACCGTGGATCTGTCCTCCTCTGCAACATGGTGGTTTGCAGGATTATCAGGGTTTGCTGCTCGCCTGCACATACATTGGAGGTGTCCCATTGTTCCACAACCCTTGCAAATGTATCCTTTGAAGTGGTATGAATGGAAACGATGATCACCTCCGCAGCGCCAACAAGGTGTTAATGGCCTTGTATTCACCACCCTTGATGGTGGACTCTGAGTCATCTGTGGACGTACAGCTGTAGGCGTGTAAGTCCTGCCCTGTACATTTCGATTCGAAAACAACTTGTTACTTTGTTCATAGTACCTGCAGCAGCACTCGTGTGCTGAGAAATTTGTTTGGTATTGTCACTGGTGGCGATAAACGCCTGGACTATTGCTATGGCTTTACTCAAGGTTGGGGTCTTTACAGTCAAAAGTTTTCAAAGTATTACTTCATGGACAATGCCAAGTACAAAGAAGTCCCTGAGCATGTGCTCCAACTGTTCTTCAAATTTGCAATGTCCTGCAAGGTGCCTTAGCTCAGCGATGTAGCTCGCCTTCGGGTTTAGATGCTCCTGGACCTGGTCAGCCTGTCATTGGTAGTGGGTAAAATGATGGAATCAATTATTAAGGATGTCATAGCAGCGCATTTGGAAAGAGGTGACATGATAGGTCCAAGTCAGCATGGATTTGTGAAAGGGAAATCATGCTTGACAAATCTTCTGGAATTTTTTGAGGATGTTTCCAGTAGAGTGGACAAGGGAGAACCAGTTGAGGTGGTATATTTGGATTTCAGAAGGCTTTCGACAAGGTCCCATACAAGAGATTAATGTGCAAACTTAAAGCACATGGGATTGGGGGTAGTGTGCTGACATGGATTGAGAACTGATTGTCAGACAGGAAGCAAAGAGTAGGAGTAAATGGGGACTTTTCAGAATGGCTGGCAGTGACTAGTGGGTTACCGCAAGGTTCTGTGCTGGGGCCCCAGCTGTTTACATTGTACATTAATGATTTAGACGAGGGGATTAAATGTAGTATCTCCAAATTTGCGGATGACACTAAGTTGGGTGGCAGTGTGAGCTGCGAGAAGGATGCTATGAGGCTGCAGAGTGACTTGGATAGGTTAGGTGAGTGGGCAAATGCATGGCAGATGAAGTATAATGTGGATAAATATGAGGTTATCCACTTTGGTGGTTAAAAACAGACTATTATCTGAATGGTGACAGATTAGGAAAAGGACCTGGGTGTCATGGTACATCAGTCATTGAAGGTTGGCATGCAGGTACAGCAGGCGGTTAAGAAAGCAAATGGCATGTTGGCCTTCATAGCGAGGGGATTTGAGTACAGGGGAAGGGAGGTGTTGCTCCAGTTGTACAGGGCCTTGGTGAGACCACACCTGGAGTATTGTGTACAGTTTTGGTCTCCTAACCTGAGGAAGGACATTCTTGCTATTGAGGGAGTGCAGCGAAGGTTCACCAGACTGATTCCCGGGATGGCGGGACTGACCTATCAAGAAAGACTGGATCAACTGGGCTTATATTCACTGGAGTTCAGAAGAATGAGAGGGGACCTCATAGAAACGTTTAAAATTCTGATGGGTTTAGACAGGTTAGATGCAGGAAGAATGTTCCCAATGTTGGGGAAGTCCAGAACCAGGGGTCACAGTCTAAGGATAAGGGGTAAGCCATTTAGGACCGAGATGAGGAGAAACTTCTTCACCCAGAGAGTGGTGAACCTGTGGAATTCTCTACCACAGAAAGTTGTTGAGGCCAATTCACTAAATATATTCAAAAAGGAGTTAGATGAAGTCCTTACTACTAGGGGGATCAAGGAGTATGGCGAGAAAGCAGGAAGGGGGTACTGAAGTTGCATGTTCAGCCATGAACTCATTGAATGGCGGTGCAGACTAGAAGAGCCGAATGGCCTACTCCTGCACCTATTTTCTATGTTTCTATGTTTCTATGGACCAGTGTGCACAACTCATCATACGACTTGTCTGTGAGTTTCGCTGGAGAGAGCAGATTTTTCATGAGGCCATCCGTTGGTGCCCCGCAAACGGTGAGGAGGATCGCCCTTCGTTTGGCAGCGTTCACTTCTCCTTCCAGCTCGCTGGCCACGAAGTATTGGTTGAGTCATTCCACGAAGGTTTCCCAATCATCTCCCTCCGAAAATTTCTCCAGGGTGCCCACGGTTCTCTACATTGTTGCGGTGGGGTTCGTCATTTGTAGCTCGTCGCCAGTTGTTAAGTCTTGAATAAAGAGTCAGACCAGATACTGCAAGCTCAAAGTAAGGTGTGACCGTAGTCTTTTATTATAGATCTCAGAGTGCCTCTCCAGCCTGTGAGGCCTCCTTATATACAGGTGCTCCCAAGGGATTGTGGAATCCCTTGGGACTCCAGAGGATAAGCCCTCTGGTGGTTAGACATGGTATTTACAGGTTTACATACATAACAATTGTTCTCTTACATCTGAAATCTAAGTTCAAATGCTGACTGAAATAATTACGTGGATGCTTTCTCTGTCTCTCCACTTGATAGGATAGAACTTGCTTTTGAATTTGACACTTTAGGGCTGGTTCTCCAATCAGATTATCCTATTGAGGTGCTGACAGAGAGCACTGGCTGGTAAATCACAGGCCTTTAAGGCCTGATTTTCCACCTACTAATTTAAAGTGACAGAAAATCAGACAATGTGGGTCTTTGATTTCCAGATGAGCACCATTCTTCATCGAGAGCACCCAAATTTGTACCAATGTGTTCCAGAAACCATCCCTGTTTAGTCTGCAAGTGATTTTTGGAAGCAGCAGGGGTTCTCCTGATCTCTTGCCACAACTTTGGTGGAAGCTAAGAGCAGTAGGGTTGGAGGAGGGATAACAGGGTGTAGGTGGTAAGGGAGGCAAGGAAGTGCTCAGAGAGTGCTTTGTCAGTGATCGGAACCTGGGGTTCAGAGAAGCCTCAGAAGATGACAAGATCGAGATGTTGTCCAAGGATATGAATGAGCGAGTTTATGTGGAGGGTGAGCTTAAAGAAGGTGATAAAGTCAGAGGACGCAGGGCAAAGGAAGTTGAGGTGTCGGTTAACATCACCAAGGATGAGAATTGCTTGGTGCAGAGGCTGAGGGAAGAAAGAAGGGAGGGCAACTCGGTAATGAAGTCAATAAGACTTCTAAAAGAAAGAAAACAAGAGAGAGGACAAGGTGAAATGGCGGAGGTTATGTTGCTGCCATGATAGTTTGAGTAATGCTGGTGTTAAAACTTTAGCAGGTGGGAAAGTTTCTGTAAAGGGGACGCCATCAATGGCTGACAGCAAAGTTTCTGTCAAAGCCAGGATGTCAACAAAATCATTCACAATGAAGTTTGAATGGCATGGTCATGTTTGCAATTGAGCAAACATTCTGCAGGCTTATATGGGGTGGGATGTTGAAGTGGGACAATAGGTCACACTGGACATATAATCAGACATGGATAGAAGTTTAAAGTGTGTACATGCAGAAACCAGGGCAGCCATTACAAACTAAACACGTAAAGACAAGGATTAGGTTGAGAACTGTACATCTGTACTTTGTTTGAAGGTTGCCTTTCAGTATATTATGTCCTAACATAAGAGATAACATGGGGATGGTATGTCTCAAATCGACACATCAGTGAAAAAGGTTCCCAGTCAAATCAGAGCCGGGCACAGGAGTGATAAGACAACATAAACACCCTGAGACACAGTAGGGGAAAAGTACCAGTAATGGGTGGGATAGAAATCATCTTTGCCTTAAGTGACAAGGGCTTATGTCCATTCAAATCGATGTATGCATGTCAAATGTATTGAATGTCTGGCCGTGATAGGCTGAGCAACTGTATAAAAACCTTGTGTATTCGTTGTTCGGAGAGAGCGACTGTGGATAGTTCAGTAGCTGACTTACAGGCTCGTCTCTACCTTGCACGTAAAATAAACCTACTTGTGTTTGATTCCTAACAGACTGTGTCGAGGTTAATTATTTTAATCTCCAGATGTGGTGATTATAGATCTGTTGACAGGGTCAGGGTGGTGGCAGTCGAAGATATGAATGTGATGGGGAAGAGATTAGCGAGATTAAAATAGTTGGTGTAATATGGTGTAGTTATAATATATTTGGATTTTCAAAAGGCCTTCGATAAGGTACCACAAAGTAGACTCATGATTATGATCAGAACATGTGGAGTCAAGGGACAGGTAACAGAATGGATAGCAAGCTGGCTACAAAACAGAAAACAGAGCGTAGGGGTTAAGGGTAGCAACCTAGACCTACAGAAAGTGGTAAGTAGTGTTTTTCAGATACCGGTGTTTGAGACCACTGTTGTTCACAATTTACATTAACGATTTGGAGTTGGGAATCGGCAGTACAATTTCAAAATTTGCGGACGACACCAAATTGGAGGGTATAGTTAATACAGACAAGGACTATGACAAAATATGAATAAACTTGCAGAGAGAGTAAGGAATAAAAGGAATAGTGTAATTGGAAAATTATTTTCAACATAGATAAGTGTGAGCTGGTGCATTTTTGTAGGAACAATAATAATATACTGCTTGGATACTGAGGCTAAATGGGGTAGAGACACAGAGGGATCTGGGGTACAGATACACAAATCATTAAAAGTAGCAATGCAGGTTAATAAGGCCATAAAAAAGCAAACTAAGTACTGGGGTTCATTTCTAGGGGATAGAATTGAAAAGCAGACAAGTAATGTCAAACTTGTGTAGAACCTTTATTAGACCACACTTGGAGTAGTGTGCAAAATTCTAGTCTTCATATTATAAAAAGGATATAGAGGCATTGGTGAAGGTGCAAAAGGTGTTAAGTCCTTACACGCTACTGTAAATCGACACGAGGCACATACTGGAGACAAGGTCACTCTGTGACCTGTACCTTTATTCACAGCACCAAGGAGTGATGACCCTGCGTGGGATCTCCCTTTAAATACCTGGATGAACAGGTGAGGAGTGTCTCCCACAAGTTTACCCACTGTGGTTAAGGTGTGCATTTCTTAGGTGTCTACAGTGTACAGTGTTGTTACATGAAGGTTACAGTTACATGAAGATTACATACATGACATCACCTTCCCCCCAACATCTTTGGTTCAAAGATTGAGTCTTTCAGACGGTCGACTCTCTCTCCTGGAGTGCCGCAGTTGGGGCTCTGGTTGTTGAGCCTTGGCATGCGTCTTTGTCACCTGTGGTGATTCCGGCTCGTCCGGGCTGGCTGCAGGGACTGTGCATGCTGCTGACGGTTCTTGTTGTTCGTTCACTGGCAGTGGTGTGGGCAGCAACTCATGATCTTCCTCAGGTTCCTCAGTGTCCATGCTGAACCATTTTTTTACTTGGTCCAGATGCTTGCGGCATATCTGTCCATTGTTAAGTCTGACCACTATGACCCTATTCCCCTCTTTACCAATGACAGTACCCTCAAGCCACTTGGGCCCCAAAGATTAAGAACAAATACAGGGTCATCGATTTCTATACATCTCCACTTTGAGTTACGGTCATGGCACTCATTTTGGAACTGGCGCTTGCCCTCAACAATGTTTGACAGGACAGGATGAATGAGGGATAGCCGAGTTTTAAGTGTACGTTTCATGAGTAGTTCCACTGGCGGGACTCCCGTGAGCGAATGCGGTCGGGACCTATAGGCCAGCAGGAGGTGCGATAGGCGGCATTGAAGGGAGGGTCCTTGAATCTGGAGCATGCCTTGTTTTATGACTTGGACCGCACGTTCCGCCTGGCCATTGGAAGCTGGCTTGAACGGTGCTGACCTGACATGTTTGATGCCACTACCCGACATGAACTCCTGGAATTCATAGCTAGTGAAGCATGGGCCGTTGTCGCTAACTAGGATGTCCGGCAAGCCGTGGGTCGCAAAGACCGCACGCAGACTCTCCACTGTGGTGGATATCATGTACGAATTCAATATGATGCACTCGATCCATTTCGAGTACGCATCAACAACAATGAGGAACATTTTCCCCATGAACGGGCCCGCGTAGTCTACGTGAATACGTGACCATGGCTTGGTGAGCCAGGGCCACGGGCTGAGTGGGGCCTCCCTGGTGGCATTGTCCAGCTGCGCACACGTCGTGCACCTGCACAGTGTTCCAGATCTGCATCAATTCCCGGCCACCATACATGTGACCGGGCAATGGCCTTCATTAGCACAATGCCTGGGTGCTCGCTGTGGAGTTCCCTGATGAATGCTTCCCTGCCCTTCTGGGGCATGACCACCCGGCTGCCCATAGTAGGCAGTCGGCTTGGATGGAGAGTTCATCCATCCTTCTCTGAAACGGTCTGACCTCTTCAGGGCATGCTCCGTGTGCAGGCGCCCAATCCCCAGTAAGGACACATTTCTTAATCAAGGATAGGAGGGGATCTCTGTTGGTCCAGGTTTTGATCTGGCGGGCTGTGATGGGGGAGCCTGCGCTGTCGAAAGCGTCGACAGCCATGACCATCTCGGCACTTTGCTCCGCTGCCCCCTCAGTGGTGGCCAGTGGAAGCCTGCTGAGCGCGTCAGCGCAATTTTTGGTGCCTGGCCGGTGCTGTATGGTGTAGTCATACGCAGCCATTGTGAGAGCCCATCGCTGTATGCGAGCTGACGCATTGGCATTGACAGCTTTTCTGTCGGACAACAGAGATGTTAACAGCTCATGGTCCATTTCTAACTTAAACCTTCTGCCAAAAAGGTACTGGTGCATCTTTTTCACCCAGTCGACACATGCGAGTGCTTCCTTTTCAACCATCCCATATCCCCTTTCTGCTTGGGAGAGCGACCTGGAAGCATAAGCTTGAGTTGGCCCTCATCATTACTCTGCTGCAACACGCACCCAACCCCATAGGATGATGCATCACATGTCAAAACTAATTTCTTACAGGGGTTGTACAGGGTCAACAGCTTATTAGAACAAAGCAGGTTCCGCGCCCGATTGAAAGCCTGTTCCTGACAGTCCCCCAAAACCAATCGCAACCCTTACACAGGAGCACGTGTAGTGGCTCCAACAATGTGCTTAAGTTTGGCAGAAAGTTCCAGAAATAGTTCAATAGTCCCAGAAATGAACGCAACTCCGATGTGTTGCCCGGCCTGGGCACACAACAGATCGCCTCCGTTTTGGATTCGGTAGGCCGGATTCCGTCTGCGGCAACACTCCTGCCCAAAAACTCGACCTCTGGGGCCAAAAACACACACTTGGACTTCTTTAGTTGCAGGCCTACCCGGTCCAGTCGGCGTAGCGCCTCCTCCAGGTTGTGGAGGTGTTCCCCGGTGTCTCGACCCGTGATAAGGATGTCGTCCTAAAATACGATTGTTCTGGGGATGGATTTGAGCAGGCTTTCCATGTTCCTTTGAAAGATAGCAGCTGCTGAACGAATGTCAAACGGACACCTGTTGTAGACAAACAGCCCCTTGTGCATGGTGATGGTGGTCAGTAGCTTGGATTCTTCGGCCAGTTCTTGGGTCATGTAGGCTGAAGTGAGGTCCAACTTGGTGAACAGCTTGCCGCCTGCCAGTGTGGCAAAAAGATCCTCCACTCTCGGAAGTGGGTATTGGTCCTGAAGGGACACTCGGTTGATGGTGGCCTTGTAGTCGCCACAGGTCCTGACCGAGCCATCCGTTTTTAGGACAGGGACGATGGGGCTTGCCCAGTCGCTGAATTCAACGGGCAAAATTATGCCCTCTCTTTGCAACCTGTCCAACTCACTCTCAATTTTCTCCCGCATCACATACGGCAGAGCTCTGGCTTTATGATGCACTGGTGTGGCGTCTGGGGTGATGCATATCACTACTTTTGTACCTTTGAAAGTCCCGACACCAGCTTGAAATAGTGACTCAAACTTTTGTAGGACCTGTGAGCATGAACTTCGCTCCACAGATGAAATGGCGTGCACATCCCCCCATTTCCAGTTCATCTCGGCTAGCCAGCTCCTCCCCAAAAGCGCGGGACCATTTCCCGGGACAATCCAGAGTGGGAGCCGGTTCTCTGATCCATTATGTGTGACCACCAACATTGCAAAGCCTAGCACTGGGGTGATCTCTTTGGTGTACATCCATAATTGCGTGTCAATGAATTCTAGTTTGGGTCTGCTAGCTCTGAGTGGCCATAGTTTCTCGAATTGTTGGACATAAGACCAAAGAACATAAGAATTAGGAACAGGAGTAGGCCATCTAGCCCCTCGAGCCTGCTCCGCCACTCAACAAGATCATGGCTGATCTGGCCATGGACTCAGCTCCACTTACCCGCCCGCTCCCCATAACCCTTAATTCCCTTATTGGTTAAAAATCTATCTATCTGTGACTTGAATACATTCAATGAGCCAGCCTCAACTGTTTCCCTGGGCAGAGAATTCCACAGATTCACAACCCTCTGAGAGAAGAAATTCTTTCTCAACTCGGTTTTAAATTGGCTCCCCCGTATTTTGAGGCTGTGCCCCCTAGTTCTAGTCTCCCCGACCAGTGGAAACAACCTCTCTGCCTCTATCTTGTCTATCCCTTTCATTATTTTAAATGTTTCTATAAGATCACCCTCATCCTTCTGAACTCCAACGAGTAAAGACCCAGTCTACTCAATCTATCATCATGAGGTACCCCCTCATCTCCAGAATCAGCCTAGTGAATCGTCTCTGTACCCCCTCCAAAGCTAGTACATCCTTCCTTAAGTAAGGTGACCAAAACTGCACGCAGTATTCCAGGTGCGGCCTCACCAATACCCTGTACAGTTGCAGCAGGACCTCCCTGCTTTTGTACTCCAACCCTCTCGCAATGAAGGCCAACATTCCATTCGCCTTCCTGATTACCTGCTGCACCTGCAAACTAATTTTTTGGGATTCATGCACAAGGACCCCCAGGTCCCTCTGCACCGCAGCATGTTGTAATTTCTCCCCATTCAAATAATATTCCCTTTTACTGTTTTTTTTCCCAAGGTGGATGACCTCACATTTTCCGACATTGTATTCCATCCTTAGCCCATTCGCTTCACCTATCTAAATCTCTTTGCAGCCTCTCTGTGTACTCTACATAACCCGCTTTCCCACTAATCTTTGTGTCATCTGCAAATTTTATTACACTACACTCTGTCCCCTCTTCCAGTTCATCTATGTATATTGTAAACAGTTGTGGTCCCAGCACCGATTCCTGTGGCACAACACTAACCACTGATTTCCAACCGGCAAATGACCCATTTATCCCGACTCTCTGCTTTCTGTTAGCCAGCCAATTCTCGATCCATGCTAATACATTTCCTCTGACTCCATGTACCTTTATCTTCTGCAATAACCTTTTGTGTGGCACCTTATCGAATGCCTTTTGGAAATCTAAATACACCACATCCATCGGTACACCTCTATCCACCATGCTCGTTATATCCTCAAAGAATTCCAGTAAATTAGTTAAACATGAATTCCCCTTCATGAATCCATGTTGCGTCTGCTTGATTGCACTATTCCTATCTAGATGTCCTGCTATTTCTTCCTTAATGATAGCTTCAAGCATTTTCCCCACTACAGATGTTAAACTAACCGGCCTATAGTTACCTGCCTTTTGTCTGCCCCCTTTTTTAAACAGAGGCGTTACATTAGCTGCTTTTCAATCCGATGATACCTCCTCAGAGTCCAGAGAATTTTGGTAGATTATAACGAATGCATCTGCTATAACTTCCACCATCTCTTTTAATACCCTGGGATGCATTTCATCAGGACCAGGGGATTTGTCTACCTTGAGATCCATTAGCCTGTCCAGCACTATCCCCCTAGTGATATTGATTGTCTCAAGGTCCTTCCTTCCCACATTCCCATGACCAGCAATTTTTGGCATGGTTTTTGTGTCTTCCAATGTGAAGACCGAAGCAAAATAATTGTTTAAGGTCTCAGCCATTTCCACATTTCCCATTATTAAATCCCCCTTCTCATCTTCTAAGGGACCAACATTTACTTTAGTCACTCTTAAGTGACTGGCTGGCTCCTGTGTCCAGCTCCATGCGTACCGGGTTACCATTTAACAGTACTCTCATCATCATAGGTGGCGTCTTTGTGTATGAGCTGTGGATGTTTGCCACCTGAACCCGCTGAACTTCAGCGTCCATTGCTGTGTCCCAGGCATAATCCTGCCTTGTAGAACCCTCTTGTGGTTCATACGCTTCGTAAACCAGCCTCGCTGCGGGCTTCCTGCACATTCTGGCTAAATGTCCACTGAAGTTATAATTTCTGCAGATAAATTGTTGAAACCTGCAGGTTTTCGCAGCATGTTTGCCCCCGCACCTCCAGCATGAGCTGAGATTGTTGTGAACAAAAGAGCTTTTACCAGGCATTCCTCTCTGATTGTCTCTTTGATTACTCTTGAGCACTCTGTTAGTGGGTGTCAATGGCCCCATCCCTTGTGATGGTTTAAATGTCCGTTCAACCTGCCATTGTCTCTGTTGAGGACCTACCCCAGAGTCTGTTGCTGCCTGGTTGGTGTTGAATTGCCCTTGCCTGCCTGTGGGGTTCTGAGTCGCATTTACCATGTTAATTCCCTGTTCCATCGCCACGTTGGGAGCAGAGTTGCGCGTGTATATAATCTTGGTTTCCTGCTTCCCCGCCATGAAGGCTTGAGCCATCAACGCCGCTGCTTTCAAGGTCAAGTCCTTGGTCTCAATTAGCTTCCTAAAAATCGCAATGCCCTCAATGAAGAAATCCCTTAACATCTCCCCACCTCAGGCGTCTGTGAACTTACAGAGGCTGGCCAAGTGCCAAAGGTCCGCAACAAAGTCCGGTATGCTCTGCCCTTCCCGACATTGATGAGTATAGAATCGGTGTCGGGCCATGTGTATACTGCTTGCCGGTTTGAGGTGCTCACCGGGCAGTTTGCTGAGCTCCTCAAAGGTCTTGTCCACCGGCTTTTCAGGTGTGAGCAGGTCTTTCATCAGCACGTACGTCTTAGGTCCACAGCTGGTCACTAGATGCGCCCTTCGTTTGTCAGCCGCTGCCGCTCCCAGCCAGTCTTTCATGACAAAACTCTGCTGGAGCCTCTCAATGAAATCATCCCAGTCCTCTCCAACACAGTACCGTTCCTCTGTGCTACCGGTGGCCATTCTCGTGAGTCGTTGATTCCCGTTTCTCGTCGCCAAATGTTATGTCCTTACACTCTACTGTAAATCAACACGAGGCACATACTGGAGACAAGGTCACTCTGTGACCTGTACCTTTATTCACAGCACAAAGGAGTGATGACCCTGTGTGGGACCTCCCTTTATATACCTGGATGACCAGATGAGGAGTGTCTCCCACAAGTTTACCCCCTGTGATCAAGGTGTGCATTTCTTAGGTGTATACAGTATGCAATGTTGTTACATGAAGGTAACAGTTACATGAAGATCACATACATGACAAAAGGGATTCATAAGCATGATACCAAAACTAAGAGGATATACTTACCAGGAAAGGCTGAACAGGTGTGGGCTCTTTTCTCCGGGAAAGAGGAGGCTGAGGGGGTGACCTGATAGAGGACTTTAAGATAATGAAAGGGTTTGATAGGGTAGATGTAGAGAAAATGTTTCCAATTGGGGAGGTAATAATTATATACAGGTAATAATCAATCCAATAGAGAATTCAGGAGAAAATGATTTACACAAAGAATGTTAAGAATGTGAAACTCGCTACTCCAGTAGTTGAGACAACTAGCATAGATGCATTTAAGGGGAAGCTCGATTAGTACATGAGGAAGAAAGGAATAGAAGGATATGCCGATAGAGTTCGATGAAGAGGGGGTGGCAGTGAGTGGAAGCTCATGTAAAGCATAAACACCAGTATAGACAGTAGGGCCGAATGGCCTGTTTCTGTGCTGTAGACTCTATGTAGTCGCAGGGAGTAGAGGATGGCAGTTTGGATTGTTGCTCTGGGAATCCAACAATGGGTTCCATTGTGCAACCAGCAATAATGAAGATTGGTCGTGCAGAAGGAAGCCTGGGGTTTCAAGAAGTATTTTATCGTGAGACAATGGCAAGAAAGAAGGCTACAGAGTAGTGATGGGAGTGAGGTATAGTTGTGGAGGAGGGGAAGCTAAATGTTGGCATGGCCTGTTGAGAGGAAGAGGAGAAGGGATGAGAGTGGCTTAAGGAAAAAATAGGAATGATCAGTTTGGGTCTCTAGCAGCAGCCAAGATGTGCACATAATGCACATCTAACCATGTTATGCATTTCAGAAGCTGTAACTATTTTGGGGGACAGTAATGAGGTAGCGGGGACTAAGGAATCCACTAGTGAGCAGTCTGTAGCTATTGGACAGTATTTATCCAAAGAGATCATCCACGGTTAACTGTCAAGTGACAGGAACGGTTGTCACCATCACAGGTTCTATCTAGCTGTACCTTAAGCTTTCATGAGATTCCTCATTGACAGATGAGAGGAGATGTCAGTTACAAGGTGTAGATGGCAGCCTTTGAGACCTCTTCCAACATCTCCAGGCTTTATAGGTGTCTCAGAGAGAGATATGTTCTTGCTGAAGCAGTTCATGTACAATATCCAAGCCACAGGCAACACCCGGATGCACAATTACATTGTTTGGGTAGATGACATTATTCACTTGGGCTGAGCATAGTTGGCAGAGTAGATGGGTTCTCTAGCCAATCTGCTCACACAATGATGAAAGCCAACCAATCTTTGTGCACATTTGTTAGATGTTATATTTAATCAGGATTAATACTCTAGCTCCTGCTCCTTATCCTTAGGTAGGTAACAGATTTAAGGGACATGAGACATTGATATATCTGACAGATGTTTATTAGTCAAAGACAGCATGCAAGCAACGTGTCTATATATTCACAAGTAGAGTACCCATTGGGGATCTGCAAGCTTACACCTCACCAGGCAGAGTAACACTTGCTTTGAAGCTCACCTCTATTTATACATCTGGATGGACAATTACTAAGCCATGTCAGGTGACTTTTTTTGAACCTATCAATTCTGAGACTACTGTCATCTGATCCTTGTGTGTCATATGCCCATCATCGTCATAGGCAGTCCCTCAGAATCGAGGAAGACTTGTTTCCACTCTAAAAATGAGTTCTTAGGTGACGGATCAGTCCAATACAAGAACCACAGTCTCTGTCATAGATGGGACAGACAGTCATTGAGGGAAAGGGTGGGTGGGACCGGTTTGCTGTACGCTCCTTCCGCTGCCTGTGTTTGGTTTCTGCATGCTCTCGGCGATGAGACTCGAGGTGCTCAGCGCCCTCCCGGATGCACTTCCTCCACTTAGGGCGGTCTTTGGCCAGGGATTCCCAGGTGTCGGTGGGGATGTTGCATTTTATCAAGGAGGCTTTAAGGGTGTCCTTGAAACGATTCCTCTGCCCACCTTTGGCTCGTTTGCCGTGAAGGAGTTCCGAGTACAGCACTTGCTTTGGGAGTCTTGTGTCAGGCATGTGAACAATGTGACCTGCCCAGCAGAGCTGATTGAGTGTGATCGGTGCTTCAATGCTGGGGATGTTGGTCTGGTCAAGGACACTAACATTGGTGCATCTGTCCTCCCAGGGGATTTGCAGGATCTTGCGGAGACATCGTTAGCAGTATCATATGCTACGGAGCCAGTAGCTGGCAATGTTGCACCATATATATTTTAACCTCACTGGACTGTCGGTGGCCTTATCTCTCATCAGTGGAAGATGATAACTATATATAGCCTTTCACCTCACACATTTCTCAGGATATTAGTAAACCAGTTCAGGTATACCGTCTCCAAACTAAGCCATAATTCTTCACACAGATCCTTTGATGAAACCTATCTTCTTAAGTTACTCTAAACTTTACAACACACCCTGTTTTGCTTTAGCTTACAGAATTCTAACGACCTAATCTAAGCCATGTGCTAGCCTGTATCACAGAATAAATTTAGAATGCAGAGATATTAATACTGATTTCTGTATTGTTAAGCTATTTGACTTATTTCCTACCAGATGTTGTAAGCCTTCTACCAAATCACATCTGAAGTACACCTGCGATTTGTACACTTCCAGCTTCACTGTAAGCCTCTATCCTAACCATCCCATGATGCTCTTTACCTATGCCAAGCTGTTAACCTATTATATTGTACACGATCTTACAACATGGCTCTGCGTGAAGCTGCTCGGAGCTCTGCAATGGCATTAAAAAGTCCCGTTGCAGGGGATGTGGAGCAAGTATTTAGCCTGTGGTTAAGGTTAGGTTCACCATGCTTTCCTGGGTACCACCATGCTTTCCTCTCCATGGATGGATCCTTCTAAAGTCTGACAATCAGTTTTCTATAAATCCAGAACAAACAAATAGAAACCAGGCTTTATTTTTTTCTTCAAGGATATGTATTCTGGACAGCGATGTGGGGATAATACTGGTTAATTAGCAGCATCTGTCTTTTTAGCACAGAAATGTGGTTATGGCAGAAATTGTAATTATACTTAACTGTTTAATATAGATCATTTGATTTCAATACGTTATTTAAATTAAACAGTTATTACATTTCAGATAAATAACAATATTTTATTTTTCTGCAATGTTTTTCCAGTTTCTGAAATAAAAGATGTTTCTTCATTTCTCTTATATCTCCAGATTCATCGTTTTGTTCTAGACTTTGAAACCCAGTTCATACATGGAGTGGTGTCTGCAGTTTGGTGACTGTTCACCTTCCAGGTGGAAAAGTAACTATTTCTGGAATTCCTGTGTTCATTGTAAGATCTCTAAATCTCTGGCATTAAGTTGACAGCGAGACTGTTTCTTTTGAAACAAATTTGGAATAGTTTATTAAACACACACACATGCACATCTATCAGCAACTATCAACAGATCGACATAGTTACAACAGATACAATGAGGTTACAATAAAAGCGGTATACTTTACTTCCCTCTGGTAAAGCACACGGCCTGCTTCTTGGTCTGTAGAGGAAGGTCTTGCTTTGCCGTATGCTTAAGAAAAGAGACAGAGCAAACTATGGCTTGAGTTTTTATACCTCTCAACGCCATTGTTTCTCCGGAAGCCTCAAGATTGGACCTTGGTTCCAGGCAGTTCCTTATTGGCTCTCCTCACACACGTGTCTGTCTGGAGGACCAGCGCCACCCCTTGACTAGGTTAATGGCTTTCCAATTAATACAATATACAAACAACATGCTGGAAGTTTGTGAGCTTCCATTTTGAATCTTTCAAAGCTGTCTTTTCATATAATCTCATTTTTTTTAACATTTATACATACACAGAATCAATTTTATCTGAACACTTTTATTCTTAAAAACTCCCCACCTTGAGGGGGAAATATCCTTATTAACTCCTCATATGGTTTATCTCCTCAGGGCTCACATATCATAAACATTGAGGGGGTTCTGATAGCTCTGTTGTTTATGTTTCTGTGAGGTGGATGACCGCTGTATAATGGATTTTAAACTTAGAGAGAGAGAGAGAGAAAAGTGGATGGCCTGACTTGGTCCCCACCTCGTAAGGTGTAGGCGACACGTAGGGGATTTACTATAGTACAATAAAATCTCCAGCGGAGACTCTCCCCTTCCCGTATCTTCAGTGCACCGTCGCTTCTGAAAGTACATTGGTGATTGATGATGTTCGTAAGTCACGCTGCAGTTCCCGCTTCTCCATCTTCCCTCGGCTTCGGTCGTGGCCAGTATTGTCCTGACAATCATAAGGATCCGTAACATGGTCTGTTGGAAACGAGATCAGTGCAGTATTTGCTCTTTGGCAGTTTTTAACTGATTAATGTGAAACCACTTCTTGTACTTAACGCCCCTTTTCCCCGGTAACTGAATCAAATAAACCGCGGGGTTCAATCAGTCTATAATCTTATGTGGTCTCCACCACCTGGGCTCAAAGGCATGCTTCTTTTTTCCATAATTTGGAATCATTACGGAGTCTCCCACCTCATATTCAAAGGGACGTACTTTCTTGTCAAAGTACCTTTTAATTTGTCTTTTTGACTTCCCCAATTTGGTGGCCACAAATCAATTGATCTGATTGGTGTGATCTACCACTTGTTCCAGCCATTTGGAACTACATGGTTTCATTGTCAGGGAACTCATCCCTGTCAGCGTTAGCCTGCCTGGTGTTCTCATGAGCCTCCCCGTCATGGCCTGATATGAGGAGACCCCTGTTGTTCTATGAGTTGTGGGCCTCATTGCCATTAAGCACATTGGCAGCATGTTAGCCCATTGAGTGGGGTGGTCCGCGCACAATTTTTAAAACATTAACTTGAGGGTCCTGTTCCCCCTTTCAACCCCTCCGGACGACTGGGGGTGGTGAGCAATGTAATTTGTGTATCCCCAACATTTCCTGCAGATGGGTAAACATTTTATTGGTGTGAACCTTGATCGCTGTCCACTTCTCCTGGTACTCCCCACCTACAAAACACATGATTCAATAGTGTTTTGGCTGCTGTGATTGCGGTGTTGGAGCGGCAGGGGAATGCTTCAATCCATTTAGTGAATTGAACCACCACCACTAGGGCATGCTGAAAATTGCCTTGCGCCTGTGGTAGTGACCCAATTAAGTCTATCCGGAAGTGAGTCCATGGCCCTTGAGGTGGGGGTGCGCTTTGAAGCAAGGCTCTGTTAATGCATGCGGGAGGATTGTGTGGCAGGCATGGTAGGCATCGTGCCACGTATTGGTTTATTGCTTCCCTCATGAAAGGCCACCAAGCTGTGGATGCTATCTTATAGAAGGTTACCAGGGCCGAATAGTGCACTGCTGTGGAGTGGGAGTGGAAGAGGGAGAGCAGTTCCTGACCCACCTCTGGTGGAACACACACCACCAGGCAGGCATTTGGCTTTTTTTTGAACATCAGCAACTGCTCATCTGAGTCAGGGGCAGTGGCTAGTATGGTATTGGGGGCCCAGGCTGTTGGTTCAGGAAGGAGTCTGCCTTCCTCATGCCAGGCGCTTACAATGGCATATGGCGATTTAAAATCTAAGTGATCTGTTGGGGAGGCCTTGTTAACAACATTGCAGGGCTCAACAACTATATCCTCTATTGTGTATCTGTAAAGCATGCACTCCCATGTTCCGCCACCAGGGAGCTCATCCTAAAATTCTAAAAGGACAAAGGGTGTTAAAAAACAAGCCTGAAGGCTTTGTGTCTTAATGCAAGGAGTATCCGCAATAAGGTGGATGAATTAATTGTGCAAATAGATGTTAACAAATATGATGTGATTGGGATTACGGAGACGTGGCTCCAGGATGATCAGGGCTGGGAACTCAACATTCAGGGGTATTCAACATTCAGGAAGGATAGAATAAAAGGAAAAGGAGGTGGGGTAGCATTGCTGGTTAAAGAGGAGATTAATGCAATAGTTAGGAAAGACATTAGCTTGGATGATGTGGAATCTATATGGGTAGAGCTGCAGAACACCAAAGGGCAAAAAACGTTAGTAGGAGTTGTGTACAGACCTCCAAACAGTAATAGGGATGTTGGGGAGGGCATCAAACAGGAAATAAGGGGTGCATGCAATAAAGGTGTAGCAGTTATAATGGGTGACTTTAATATGCACATAGATTGGGCTAGCCAAACTGGAAGCAATACGGTGGAGGAGGATTTCCTGGAGTGCATAAGGGATGGTTTTCTAGACCAATATGTTGAGGAACCAACTAGGGGGGAGGCCATCTTAGACTGGGTGTTGTGTAATGAGAGAGGATTAATTAGCAATCTCATTGTGCGAGGCCCCTTGGGGAAGAGTGACCATAATATGGTGGAATTCTGCATTAGGATGGAGAATAAAACAGTAAATTCAGAGACCATGGTCCAGAACTTAAAGAAGGGTAACTTTGAAGGTATGAGGCGTGAATTGGCTAGGATAGATTGGCGAATGATACTTAGGGGGTTGACTGTGGATGGGCAATGGCAGACATTTAGAGACCGCATGGATGAACTACAACAATTGTAAATTCCTGTCTGGCGTAAAAATAAAAAAGGGAAGGTGGCTCAACCGTGGCTATCAAGGGAAATCAGGGATAGTATTAAAGCCAAGGAAGTGGTATACAAATTGGCCAGAAATAGCAGCGAACCCGGGGACTGGGAGAAATTTAGAACTCAGCAGAGGAGGACAAAGGGTTTGATTAGGGCAGGGAAAATGGAGTACGAGAAGAAGCTTGCAGGGAACATTAAGGCGGATTGCAAAAGTTTCTATAGGTATGTAAAGAGAAAAAGGTTAGTAAAGACAAACGTAGGTCCCCTGCAGTCAGAATCAGGGGAAGTCATAACGGGGAACAAAGAAATGGCAGACCAATTGAACAAGTACTTTGGTTCGGTATTCACTAAGGAGGATACAAACAACCTTCCGGATATAAAAGGGGTCAGAGGGTCTAGTAAGGAGGGGGAACTGAGGGAAATCCTTATTAATCGGGAAATTGTGTTGGGGAAATTGATGGGATTGAAGGCCGATAAATCCCCAGGGCCTGATGGACTGCATTCCAGAGTACTTAAGGAGGTGGCCTTGGAAATAGCGGATGCATTGACAGTCATTTTCCAACATTCCATTGACTCTGGATCAGTTCCTATGGAGTGGAGGGTAGCCAATGTAACCCCACTTTTTAAAAAAGGAGGGAGAGAGAAAACAGGGAATTATAGACCGGTCAGCCTGACCTCAGTAGTGGGTAAAATGATGGAATCAATTATTAAGGATGTCATAGCAATGCATCTGGAAAATGGTGACATGATAGGTCCAAGTCAGCATGGATTTGTGAAAGGGAAATCATGCTTGACAAATCTTCTGGAATTTTTTGAGGATGTTTCCAGTAAAGTGGACAAAGGAGAACCAGTTGATGTGGTATATTTGGACTTTCAGAAGGCTTTCGACAAGGTCCCACACAAGAGATTAATGTGCAAAGTTAAAGCACATGGGATTGGGGGTAGTGTCCTGACGTAGATTGAGAACTGGTTGTCAGACAGGAAGCAAAGAGTAGGAGTAAACGGGTACTTTTCAGAATGGCAGGCAGTGACTAGTGGGGTGCCGCAAGGTTCTGTGCTGGGGCCCCAGCTGTTTACATTGTACATTAATGATTTAGACGAGGGGATTAAATGCAGTATCTCCAAATTTGCGGATGACACTAAGTTGGGTGGCAGTGTGAGCTGCGAGGAGGATGCTATTAGGCTGCAGAGTGACTTGGATAGGTTAGGTGAGTGGGCAAATGCATGGCAGATGAAGTATAATGTGGATAAATGTGAGGTTATCCACTTTGGTGGTAAAAACAGAGAGACAGACTATTATCTGAATGGTGACAGATTAGGAAAAAGGAAGGTGCAACGAGGCCTGGGTGTCATGGTACATCAGTCATTGAAGGTTAGCATGCAGGTACAGCAGGCGGTTAAGAAAGCAAATGGCATGTTGGCCTTCATAGCGAGGGGATTTGAATACAGGGGCAGGGAGGTGTTGCTACAGTTGTACAGGGCCTTGGTGAGGCCACACCTGGAGTATTGTGTACAGTTTTGGTCTCCTAACTTGAGGAAGGACATTCTTGCTATTGAGGGAGTGCAGCGAAGATTCACCAGACTGATTCCCGGGATGACGGGACTGACCTATCAAGAAAGATTGGATCAACTGGGCTTGTATTCACTGGAGTTCAGAAGAATGAGAGGGGACCTCATGGAAACGTTTAAAATTCTGACGGGTTTAGACAGGTTAGATGCAGGAAGAATGTTCCCAATGTTGGGGAAGTCCAGAACCAGGGGTCACAGTCTGAGGATAAGGGGTAAGCCATTTAGGACCGAGATGAGGAGAAACTTCTTCACCCAGAGAGTGGTGAACCTGTGGAATTCTCTGCCACAGAAAGTAGTTGAGGCCAATTCACTAAATATATTCAAAAGGGAGTTAGATGAAGTCCTTACTACTCGGGGGATCAAGGGTTATGGCGAGAAAGCAGGAAGGGGGTACTGAAGTTTCATGTTCAGCCATGAACTCATTGAATGGCGGTGCAGGCTAGAAGGGCTGAATGGCCTGCTCCTGCACCTATTTTCTATGTTTCTATGTTTCTATCCCCTGAAGTCCCAAAGGATCCCAGCATCCCTTGGGAGCACTGTATATAAGCCGACCCTCTAAGGCCTGTTCCTCACTCTAGAGTGTATTATTAAAGACTGAGGTCACTGTTATTTTAACCTCCCTGTGTGCAGCCTCATCTGTGTTAGGAACACAATAACTGGCGACGAGAATATGAATCCAACGCAAAGATGCAGCAAACTGTGGGCATCTTGGAGAAGTTCTCGGAGGGTGAGGACTGGGAAGCCTATGTCGAACGGTTAGACCAGCATTTTGTAGCCACTGAGCTGGATGGAGAAGGAAGCGCTGCAAAAAGGAGAGCGGTCCTCCTCACAGTCTGCGGGGCACCGGCCTACAGCTTCATGAAGAATCTTCTGGCTCCGGTGAAACCCACAGATAAAACATAAGAGGAGCTGTGTACACTGGTTCGGGAGCATCTTAACCCAAGGGAGAGCGTGCTGATGGCGAGGTATCGGTTCTACACGTGCCAGCGATCTGAAGGTCAGGAAGTGGCGAGCTACACTCCGAGCTAAGGCGACTTGCAGGACAATGTGAGTTTGATGGCTACCTGGAGCAAATGCTCAGAGACTTTTTTGTACTGGGCATTGGCCATAAGACCATCCTATGAAAACTTTTGACTTTAGAGACACTGACCCTCAGTAAGGCCATTGCGACAGCACAGGCGTTTATGTCCATCAGTGATAACACCAAACAAATCTCTCAGCACACAACGCTAGCAATGTTCATAAATTAACTGGAACTGTGTTTGCGAGAAGAAATGTACAGGGCAGCACCCATGAGTCTGCAACTGCCAGCAGGCCTCAGGTGACCCAGATGACTCAGAGTCCCCAACAAAGGATGAATGCAAGGCAATTCACACCTTGTTGGCGTTGTGGAGGCTTCCATTCAGCCTATTCATGACGCTTCAAAGGGTATGTTTGCAAGAGCTGTGGAACAATGGAGCACCTCCAACGAGCTTGCAGATGAGCTGCGAGCTCTGCAAAACCTGCTAACCACCACGTGGCAGAGAAAGATCGGTCCATGGAGGATCGAAGAAATTTCGAACCTCAGAGAGAAGAGGCAGATGCTGAAGTACATGGGATACACACATTTTAGACGAAATGTCCACCTATAATGCTAAATGTAAAATTGAATGGCTTACCCGTAGCCATGGAACTGGACACTGGCGCTAGCCAATCCATCATGAGTAAAAAGATGTTTGAGAGACAGTGGTGCAACAAGGCATTCAGATCAGCCCTGAGCCCCATCCACATGAAACTGAGAACGTACACCAAAGAGCTTATCACTGTCCTGGGCAGCGCCATGGTCAAGGTCACCTACGAGGGCACGGTGCACGAACTGCCACTCTGGATTGTCCCAGGCGATGGCCCCACACTGCTTGGAAGGAGCTGGCTAGGCAAAATCCGCTGGAACTGGGATGACATCCGAGCGCTATCACATGAGACCTCATGTACCCAGGTTCTTAATAAATTTCCTTCCCTTTTTGAGCCAGGCATTGGAAACTTTTCCGGGGCGAAGGTGCGGATCCACTTGGTCCCAGAGGCACGACCCATTCACCACAAGGCGCGAGTGGTACCTCACATGATGAGGGAGAGAGTGGAAATTGAGCTGGACAGGCTGCAACGCGAAGGCATCATCTCCCCAGTGGAATTCAGCGAGTGGGCCAGCCCGATTGTTCCAGTACTCAAAAGTGATGGCACGGTCAGAATTTGCGTCGATTATAAAGTAACTATTAATCGTTTCTCGCTACAGGACCAATACCCGCTACCTAAGGCAGACAATCTATTTGCGACGCTGGCAGGAGGCAAGACGTTCCCCAAGCTCGACCTGACTTCAGCCTACATGACGCAGGAGCTGGAGGAGTCTTTGAAGGGCCTCACCTGCATCAACACGCACAAGGGACTGTTCATCTACAACAGATGCCCGTTTTGAATTCGGTTGGCTGCAGCGATCTTCCAGAGAAACATGGAGAGCCTACTCAAGTCGATACCACACACGGTGGTCTTTCAGGACGATATATTGGTCACGGGTCAGGACACCGCCGAGCACCTACAAAACCTGGAGGAGGTTCTCCAGCGACTGGATCACGTAGGGCTGCGGCTGAAGAGATTGAAATGCGTCTTCATAGCAACAGAAGTGGAGTTTTTGGGGAGAAAGTTCGCAGCGGATGGCATTCGGCCCACAGACGGCAAGACAAAGGCTATCAGGGACGTACCCAGGCCACAGAACGTCACGGAGCTGCGGTCGTTCCTGGGACTCCTCAACTATTTTGGTAACTTCCTACCGGGGTTAATCACCCTTTTATAGCCCCTACATGTGTTATTGCGCAAAGGTGAGAACTGGGTATGGGGAAAAAAAACAAGTAATTGCTTTTGTGAAAGCCAGAAACATTTTATGCTCCAACAAGCTGCTTGTATTGTATAACCCGTGTAAAAGACTTGTGCTAGCATGTGACGTGTCGTCGTACAGAGTTGGGTGTGTATTACAACAAGCTAACGTTGCGGGGATGTTGCAACCTGTCGCCTATGCTTCCAGGAGCTTGTCTAAGGCCGAGAGGGCCGACAGCATGATTGAGAAAGAGGCATTAGCATGTGTGTTTGGGGTAAAGAAAATGCATCAGTACCTGTTTGGCCTCAAATTTGAGCTGGAAACCGATCAAAAGCCCCTCACATCCCTGTTCGCTGAAAACAAGGGGATAAATACTAATGCCTCAGCCCGCATACAAAGGTGGGCACTCGCGCTATCAGCGTATAACTATACCATCCGCCACAGGCCAGGCACTGAGAACTATGCGGATGCTCTCAGTCGGCTACCACTGCCCACCACGGGGGTGGAAATGGCGCAGCCTTTAAACTTGTTGACGGTGGCGCAGCCCGCAGACTTGTTGATGGTCATGGAAGCGTTTGAAAATGATAAATCACCTGTCATGGCCCGCCAGATTAGGACTTGGACCAGCCAATATCCTCTGCTGTCCCTAGTAAAAAACTGTGTACTGCATGGGAGCTGGGCCAGCATCCCCGTTGAAATGCAAGAGCCAATTAAGCCGTTCCAGCGGTGAAAGGATGAGCTGCCCATTCAGGCAGACTGCCTGTTGTGGGGTAACCGTGTAGTGCTACCAAAAAGGGGCAGGGAGACATTCATCTCGGATCTCCACAGCACACACCCGGGTATAGTAATGATGAAAGCGATAGCCAGATCCCATGTTTGGTGGCCCAGTATCAACTCTGACTTAGAGTCCTGTGTACGGCAATGCAGCGTATGTGCTCAGTTGAGCAACGCGCCCAGAGAGGCACCACTAAGTTTGTGGTCCTGGCCCTCCAGACCATGGTCGAGGATCCATGTTGACTATGTGGGCCCGTTTCTCGGTAAAATGATCCTGGTGGTGGTGGATGCTTTTTCAAAATGGATTGAATGTGAAATAATGTCAAGAAGCACCGCCACCACCACCATTGAAAGCCTGAGGGCCATGTTTGCCACCCACGGCCTGCCTGACATACTGGTCAATGACAACGGGCCATGTTTCACCAGTGCCGAATTTAAAGAATTCATGACCCGCAATGGGATCAAACATGTCACCTCGGCCCCGTTTAAACCAGCCTCCAATGGGCAGGCAGAGCGGGCAGTACAAACCATTAAACAGAGCCTTAAACGAGTCACAGAAGGCTTACTCCAAACCTGCCTGTCCCGAGTACTGCTCAGCTACCGCACGAGACCCCACTCGCTCACAGGGGTGCCCCCGGCTGAGCTACTCATGAAAGGGACACTTAAAACCAGACTCTCGCTGGTTCACCCCAACCTGCATGATCAGGTAGAGAGCAGGCGGCAGCAACAAAATGTAAACGATGGTCGCGCCACTGTGTCACGGGAAATTGATCTGAATGACCCTGTGTATGTGCTAAACTATGGACATGGTCCCAAGTGGATCGTGGGCACGGTGATAGCTAAAGAAGGGAGTAGGGTGTTTGTAGTCAGACTAGACAATGGACAAATTTGCAGAAAGCACCTGGACCAAACGAGGCTGCGGTTTACAGACTGTCCTGAATAACCCACAGCAGACACCATCTTTTTCGAGCCATCAACACACACCCAAAGGATCAACGACACCACGCCGGACCAGGAAATCGAACCTATCACGCCCAACAGCCCAGCAAGGCCAGGCTCACCTAGCAGCCCTTCAGGGCCAACAACACGTCAGCCCAGCGAGGGCACAGCCAACACACCAGAACAGACATTTGTACCGAGGCGGTCCACCAGGGAAAGAAAGGCTCCCAACCGCCTCACCTTGTAAATAGTTTTCACTTTGACTTTGGCAGGGCAGTGATGTTGTGTATCTGTAAAGCATGCACTCCCATGTTCCGCCACCAGGGAGCTCATCCCCTGAAGTCCCAAGAGATCCCAGCATCTCTTGGAAGCTATATAAGTCGGCCCCTAAGGCCTGTTCCTCACTCTGGAGTGTCTTATTAAAGACTGAGGTCACTGTTACTTTAACCTCCCTGTGTGCAGCCTCATCTGTGTTAGGAACACAATATCCTCGATCTCCCCATCAATCACAGCGTCCTTAGCTGCTCTGTCTGCTCTGAAATTCCCTTACTATGTGGACACCCTTTTCTATGGGCTGCTACCTTTCCTATGAAGCAGAGCTGGGATCGCTGTTTAAGGTATAACCAGAGCAGGCGTAACCAGCGCCCAGGGCCTTACCGTCTATCATATGATAGTCATTTTTATGGTATAGGGGCAAGGAAAGAATGGTGTTTATAGGACCATAGGACCAAATATTCACGGGTCTATCTGAGGTTTCCTTCACAGTAGTTAGAAGTGTGCCGATTTCTGCATATTGTGAAAACTGTCTGTTGCATCTTCGCTGGATGGTTCTTTCTGGCAATACCACAGTATACCCAGTGTGAGGGGATCCTTCAATGTGATATGAGGACCCATTGATATAGACATTTGGGGCACCCTGTATAGGCTCTTTCTGCATCGGATGAGTCTCAAAGTTAATCAGGGGTAACGGACATTCATGCGGGTCCCCCTCATAGATCAAAAATTGTGGCAGCAATGTGGTGGGTTTGGGAATGGTATCAATGTCTCTTTCCATAAATTCCAATGTCCATTTGCTGAGGCGCTGCGAGGAAACTAGCAAATCTTCAGGTTTCATCAGTAGTTTCAGAGGTGTGTGTCCACTGTGCAGGATTGTAGTCTGTAACCCAGTAATAAAGGTAAAGTGATGTACCAACCAGAAGATGGCCAGTAGGTGGCGCTCGCATGCAGTATATGTCTTTTCTGTTCCCTGCAGGATTCGAGACGCATATGCAATGGGCTGTAATCGATCAGCTTGCATTTGGCACAGAACTGCAATGAGGCTTTGCTATGTGGCCCTGACCTCCCAATGGAAGGGCTACGTGGGATCAGGAGGGATCAGACATGCGGCCTGTATCACTGCAGTTTTTAATTTAGCCACAGACTGGGTGTGGGCATCAGTCCATGCTGGGCGTATGTCATCACCCTGCAGTTTTATTAAATCATACAGGGGCTTTGCACACTTTACAAAGCCTGGGATAAAGTTCCTTTGGTACCTCACCAAACCCAAGAATGATCGTAGGGCTGTTTTGGAAGTGGGTAATGGCAGTTGCTGTATTATCTCCACCTTGAGAGAGTCGGGGGATGATCCCTCTGGAGAAATGGACACTCCTAGGAAGGTGACCTGTTCTTTTACTAATTGAGCCTTACAGGGACCTTTAGTCCCGCCTGAGCTAACAATGTCAAAAGTTTGTGCAAAAGGGACAGATGCTCCTCCATGCTGTCAGTTGCCAGCAGTAGGTTGTCTATGTACTGCAGCAAGCTGTTAGGGCGGCAAAAGTCTTTTAAAATTGCAGCCATTCTTTTGTGGAATATTGTGGGGGCATTGTGGAACCCCTGAGGCAGACATGTCCAGGGCAGTTCCTTATTGGCTATCCTCACACATGTGTCTGTCTGGAGGACCTGGTGCCATCACTTGACCGAGGTGAATGACTTTCCAATTAACACAATATACAAACAACATGCTGGAAGTCTGTGAGCTTCCATTTTGAACCTTTCAAAACTGTCCTTTCGTATAATCTCATTTTTTTAACATTTATACATACACAGAATCAATTTTATCATTACTGAACACTTTTATTCTTACATCATGTGGAGGAAAGTGTCCTGCAATATGTTCTGTATGTACATTATGCACGTGTAGCCATTCAGTGAGTACGTGTTCAGAAGGATGCACTGCTGGAATGTGATGGAAAGTCAATTAGAACAGTGATTGCGCTTCAAAAGTTCTTCATTGGTTGTGACGTGCTTAGAGATGGCCTGCCGTTGGGTAAGGGGCTATAGAAATGCTTTTCTTTCTTGTCAGAGCACGCATAGCAATGTTCAAATAAAGCCCTGATTTTCATTGGGGACTGGGGTGCAATGCGGGGACTAAAGGAGAAGAGACCGAGCAGAGCTACAAAACCAGCTGGTACTTAGAAACGCTGAGACTTCTTTCCAAAGATAGATGGAGAAATTGCTGCTGGGGCCTCTGGGGTTGCGGAGGTTCCAGCCGCCTCATGGAAGGCTCATGATGTTAAAAGGAGGCGGGGGTCAGTGGGAAGGTTTTTCCCACTTGAATTCTCATAGCTTCATGAGCTCCCAGAAATCGGGATGCTGACCAGATGAAGAGCACAACTGGGTCTTGGTCTGGACCCCCTTTAACACTGTTGGTAGCAACAGTCTTCTTATAAAGGAAACAGATTGCCGACATTTTAAAATATCTGTGAGTTGGCTTGTCCCCCTTGTCCCCAAATGACTTTTCAGTGCTGCACCTTCCTTCTTCCTGCAGCTGCCATCCCAGTTGTGCCCACACTGGTGCGGGCGCTCGCCAGGAATATTTAACAACAACAACAACTTGTATTTATATAGCGCCTTTAATGTAGTGAAACGTCCAAAGGCACTTCATAGGGGTATTATGCGAACATACCAAACCGCATCAGTAGAAATTCGCATAGGTGACCAAAAGTTTGGTCAAAGAGGTATGTTTCAAGGAGCATCTTGAAGGAGGAAAGAGAGATTGAGAGGTGGAGTGATTTAGGCAGGGAGTTCCAGAGCGTGGGATCTAGGCCATAGAAGGCATGGCCACCAAAGGGATGCTCAGGAGGGCAGAATTAGAGGAACGCAGTCATCTCGGGAGGTTGTGGGTCTGGAGGAGATTACAGAGATAGGGAGGGGCAAGGCCATGGAGGGATTTGAAAATAAGGATGAGAATTTTGAAATCGAGGCGTTGCTTAACCGGAAGCCAATGTAAGTAGTGAAGAAATATCGGCAGTAAAATTTGGGTGGGCAGTAGAGAATGAGAATTTTAAATGAGAGGTGAGAGGGGTGGAATAAGGTGAGATGCTCAAAGGAGGAGAAAGTGCCGGAGGAGTAAGGGGACAGACCAAGATTTTCTGATGGGAGCCACACGGCCGCCATGGCGGTCTGAGCGGGGCAAGTGGTGGAAGGTACAGCCAGGCCGGGAGGCTTCATTTAAGGGTAAGATGTCATTGCCCCTCAACCAGGTTTCCGTCAGGGCCATGATGTCGATGCCATCATCCACGATAAGCTCATGGATGGGAAGGGCCTTGTTCGCAAGCAAACGGACGTTCTGGAGGGAGATGCGGAGAGGGTCGGTAATGGCTGCCCCACTGCCTGCATCCACAGGGTCGGGGGAGGGGGTAGGGATGAGTTGGACGGGGAGGAGATTGGCAAGATTAGCCCCCAGTGGGCGCGCTGTGCGGGAAGGTCGGCGAGAGAGTAGGATGGGACAGTTGGGGCTGCTGATACCATGCCGATTCCAGATACTCTGGCAAGGCCAAGAGTGGAGGTCAGCTGAGAAGCAGGTTTGAGGAGTTTAACCCCAGTGTGTTTACCATTTCTTTGCACCACTGCCTCTGCAAGTGTCAGTACAATATGGTCACTCTTTTTCACTGATGTGTTCTGCGTGACAATAGCAATCGACTTTCACCTTATTGATTTTCAACTGCTGTTGCATATTTATTCCTGGTCCAAGTGTGGCATATCTCCAGATTTGTACACTAACTAATTAGTCAGAAACTACAGTGTGCTTAATATTAAGTTGATCCATCCCCCAATAATTAGTCAAGTCCATCTTCTTTTGCTCCAAGTATGAAAATGTTACCATCCTGTTAAATGCATGTTGGAGACTCCAAACAAGTATAAATAATGCCAGTTCAATCCTTAACCCCAAATTTACCGGTTTCCACGTGGTGGTCCACCTTGATAAAAAAATAAAACTGATTCAGAAAAGTAAACCCTGCTTATTGATGTTAAAGCCAAGTATAAGAACAAAATCTGTTTAATTTGCATTGTACCAACAAAACACTGTTAGCTATCATTTCAGGATTCCAAGGAAACACAAAAACTGCTTTCACATGAGGTTTTAATGCAGTTTGCACAACTCCACACTGTCTAATTCATCAAAAATTCGGTTTTTGGTCATAGTGGTATTTTTTCACCACGAGGCCTAACATTTGGGATAAAATGCACCCAGCGGTAAAAATCAGCGTTGCACGAGGATTCGTGATGCAAACCGCAAATTTTCTGCAACTTTTCTCCAAGGCGAATGCCGCTGCGAGTTGGGCCTAGGGAGGGGGGAAAACACAAAATAAAATTGCAAAAAACAAAAAATAAAAAAAAATCACAAAACAGCCAAAAGACACTTAGCTATCGAGTCACTACAAAAGAATTAAAAAATAAAAACTTTAACTTATCTTTTTTGCACGTCTTCATACCTACCGCTGTTCCAAGGGCTGCAACGCAGGTTTTTCCCAGGCGTTTTTTTTCCGTCCTATCTACGGGTGCGCTATGAGGCAAATTTTTGGTGAAAGTGCTATTTCGAGTCTTGCGCGCTGTCGGTCCGCTCCCCAGCAGTACTTAAAAACCGCCGGCTCAAGATTTCTCCGAATTTCCCGGTTCACCGTTTTTATATCGCCAAAAAACGGGGCACAAGGTTGGCAAATTTTTTATATAATGTCTATTCTTTGCTGGATCTACTACAATGTATAGTGTTAACTCTCAACCTTAAACATAAGTGACTGAATTATTTCAAGTAGCCTTGGACAAAATTAGACAATAGACAGACAAATGGGAACCATTTTTGATATCTGTTATTTCCCATCTGTGGGCTCAGATAGGATGTAAAGGACCTTGAAAATAGGCAGAAATAGGTTCAGCCTGATTTCAGGTTATTTTTAATAGTAACAGGAGTAGGGCATTCAGCCCCTTGAGCCTGTTCTGCCATTCAATAAGATCATGGCTGACCTGTACCTCAACTCCATTTTCCTGCCTTTGACCCATCTCCCTTGATAACCTTGCCGAACAAAAATCGATCAATCTCAATCTTATAATTGGCCCAGCCTTCTGGGAAGAGGGTTCCAGATTTCCACCACCTTTTGAATGAATCAGTGCTTACTGATTTTACTCCTGAATCACCTAGCTCTAATTTTAAGATTGCCCTGGATCTGAATTACCCCACCAAAGGAAATAATTTCTCTGCATCTATCCTGTCAACCCTCCTCTGGGACTTGAACTCACAAACTTCGGATCCAGAGGCAAAGGTGCTACCACTGAGCCAAACTGACATACTATGTCACCTAGCACTTGCACACCCACATCTGCAGAGAAAGGTGAAATTATCACACTTTAGCAGCTGGAGGCTTCTCTCCAACATCAACTATAGGGCAGACGCCCACGGCATCTCTACATTATGTGAATGCCTGACTAACCGTTATGCTGGATGGTTTTTCAAAAGCAACCCAATCACAGCGCATCCTGTTTTAGGTGGTACTAAATGTAAAAAGATATGCCAGGGTGAACAAGGGCCAATGTTGCCTCATTGATCACATCACCAAGATGCCAACCATTTCTGCAGGTCTTTCTGGCAGTCACCATGGCGACGGTCTTCTCGGGATCTGGGTTATCAGAGAGCTGGATGCAGAGCTGTGCCATGTGCTGCAAAGACACCTGGAGCAGGATGGAGCTGGCACGTACAGGGGCAGTAACAGTCAGCTGTGGCCTGAAACTTAGCTATACGTCCTTAAAGGCATGCTGCAATGCTGACCTATGGGGGTGGTACCCTCATGACAAGCACCTTGTGCAGGATCACCTTGACTTTAGTCATGAAACAGAAGTTTAGGTGCTGGACAGCTCTGTTTGTAGATAGCTGCCGGCACCTAGGGCTTCCTTTCCCTTCATCTTGGCCTACCATTTGTCGTTTTTGCCCCTTCAGCCTTGGTAAAGGATGCTGATGGGTTGAGATGCATACTCGGGTTTCCCAAACATGTTTTGAAGTTTTCTCCCTCTATTGTGACACATTTAATTGCTCCCACCTTTTTTAATTTGATTCACACAATTTTTCTGTCCTACCACTAGAGTAATTTCTAGGCCCATTTATATTTGCACCTGGTGTTGTGAATAATCATGCAAACGAGCTTACACTGAGCATTATTTTCACTGGACCTTTCAGAGTTGCACCAAAACTTAACCATTTAGAACAGATTTAGATGTGTAGATGAAATTTGGCCCCATGATGTTTTATCTCTTGTGCGGAATAGATGAAGTCTGCCTAACTCTAAGTGTGTCAAATATGGTTGACTCTGATTTATCCACTCCAGGTAGTGATTCCAGGAACAGTAGTGGGGAGTAGAGGGGAGCATAGTTCATACCAAAATATAGTTCTACTCTTCCTCCTCCTGAGTGCTTGCAATCATGGGCCCACATACCTCTACACAAAAATGGCTGGAAAGTCTACATTTACAAATGTTCATCTCTTTGATTAAGTAATCACATCCGAAGGTGGACTTTGTCAATTGGTGGGATTGAAGTTGGACGGTATTCAATTTCATCAGATTTATATTCAACAACAAATTATATTTAACATAGTAAAACCTCTCAAGGTTAAATTGCAATAATAATTAAATAATATGTTAAGCAGGCAAATTATCAAACAAAATTTGACACCAAGCCACATAAGGAGATGTTAGGGCAGATGACCAAAAGCTTGGTCAAAGAGGTAGGTTTTAAGGAGCGTCTTGAAGGAGGAAAGAAAGGTAGAGAGGTGGAGAGGTTTAGGGAGGTTAGGGCCTTGGCAGCTGAAGACAAGGCCACCAATGGTGGTGTGATTAAAATCGAGGATAGTCAAGAGGCCAGAATTGGAGGAATGCAGATATCTTGGTTGATGAAGGGAAAGGGAGCCCGAGGTGCCGACAGGTATTTACGGACAGAGCTGCCCAGCACCTAAGCTCCTGTTTCATGACTAAAGTCAAGGTGCTTGTCATGAGGGTACCATCCCCATAGGTCAGCATTGCAGCATGCCTTTAAGGACTTATAGCCTAGTTTCAGGCCACAGCTGACGGTTATGGGGCTGGAGGAGATTACAAAGATAGGGAGGGGCAAGGACATGGAGGGATTTGAAAACAAAGTTATGAATTTTTAAATTGAAGCATTGCTTAATCAGGACCCAATGTAGGTAAGCGAACACAGGGGTGATGGGTGAGCGGGACTTGGTGTGAGTTAGAACATAGGCAGCCAAGTTTTGGTTGACCTCAAGTTCATAGAGGGTAGAACATGGGAGGCCAGTCAGGAATGCATTTTAATAGTTGAGTCTAGAGGTGACAAAGGTGTGGATGAGGATTTCAGCATCAGACAAGCTGAGGCAAGGGCAGAGTCGGGCAATGTTACAGAGTTGGAAATAGGTGGTCTTAGTGATGGCGTCAATATGTGGTCGGAGGTTCAGCCTCGGACAGTTGCCAGAGAGAGGAATGGAGTCAGTGGCAAAGGACCAAAGACAATGGCTTCGGTCTTCCCAATATTTAGTTGGAGGACATTTCTGCCTATCCAGTATTAGTTGTCGGACAAGCAGTGTGACAATTTAGAAACAGTGGAGGGGTCGAGAGAGGTGGCGGTGAGGTAGAGCTGAGTGTCGTCAGCATACATGTGGACACTGACACTGTTTTTTCAGATTACACTGTTAACGTTAACGAGACTTTGTGGGCTTTCCTGGTCTTCTAGCTGGGAATATAGTGGGTTTTCAGCTCTTTCATATAAGATGAATGATAAAGGCCAGTGGCATTCTTGGCCTAGAAATTTGGACACACAGGTTCCATATTTTGTGTGCTAAACGGTTTCCTTAGCCTCCAATGTGATAGGCAGGAAGCACCATTCATTATGAGCTGGAAGTGCACCACCTACCATATTGATATAGGCTAAAAAGAATCAGTGTCCAGGGTCCACACGTTAGGTCCTTCGTATATGCAAATAAAGGGGCCTCTCTGCATTACTGGATTACCCTGACGCAGCTGGCACTGGCTGAATTCAGGAAAACCAGATCTACATGCGGCCTAACAGGTGGTCCTTAAAGGGATCACTGCAGGCCACAACCTACAAGTTATGTGTTTAAAATGTACTTAGCTAAATGTTGAGCTGAGAGGAGCAGAAGTGCACCACCCGACCCCCACATTCAAAGCACTGCTGGTCACCACTTCCCCCACCAGTCGCCACTGCTCCCCCTTCCCGATCACCGCCATTCCTCGTCCCAATCGTCGCAGCTACCCTCCTCCCTAATCCCAGCCTCTGCCACCTCCGATCAGCACGACTGCTAACCTCCCGATCCGATTGTTTATCCTCATGACCCAATCGCCTCCCTTCCAAGTGGCCCCCTGCCCCTACAGGCCCCCTTCCCTTAGCACCCATTCCCGGTTCCCTTTAAACAGTTACCTGAGGGGTCACTGCTAACATCGCACCATCCCGATCTTCCATTCCTCTTCACCGGCGAGCTGCCTGGGGATGTCTCTTGGGTGTCCACAGTCACCGGCTCGATAATATCTACTTCGAAAGCACCTCATTCCCTCCCACCTCTACCACCGAGAAGGACTAGACAGTATTTGCGAATACCATCACCTCCAAGTTCCCACTTAAGTCACACTCCTTCCTGACTTGGACATATATCACTGTTCCTTTATTGTTGCTGGGTCGATATCCTGGAATTCCCTACTGCAAAGTCCTTACTCTACAGTATGAAACCACACGAGGCACATTCTGGGGACAAGGTCCTTCTGTGACCATAACTCTTTATTTACAGGACTCCAAGGACGATGACCCTGCGTGGGATCTCCCTTTTTATACCTGTGTAATCAGGTAAGGAGTGTCTCCCACAAGTTCACCCCTTGTGGTCAAGGTGTGCATCTAGGTTGAGTGTATACAGTAATACAGTGGTGTTACATTGTGGTTACATACATGACATCACCTCCCCCCACAAAGTCTTATTGGGATCATAGGTTTAGTCTTTCAGGTGGTCTACGCTCCCTCGTGGAGCGCTGCAGTTGGGGCTCTGGTTGTTCGACACTGATGTGAGTGTCTGTCACCTGTGGTGATTCTGGCCTGTCTGGGCTGACCGCAGAGACTGTGCATTCCTCTGATTGCTCTTGTTGCTCGTTCACTGGCGGTGTTGTCTTCTTCAGGTTCCTCCGTGTCAATGCTGAACCTTTTTTTTACTTGGTCCAGATGCTTACGACATATCTGACCATTGTTGAGTTTTACCACGATGACCCTATTCCTCTCTTTGTCAATTACAGTGCCCTCAAGCCATTTGGGCCCCATGGCATGATTGAGGACGAATACAGGATCATTTATTTCGATACATCTCCCCCTCGCATTACGATCATGGTACTCGTTTTGTGACTTGCGCTTGCCCTCAACTATGTCGGTCAGGGCTGGGTGAATGAGGGACAACCGAGTTTTGAGTGTCCGTTTCATTAGTAGCTCTGCGGGCGGGACCCCCGTGAGCGAGTGCGGTCGGGATCTATAGGCCAGCAGGAGACGCGATAGGCGCCATTGTAGGGAGGGTCCTTGAATCCTGAGCATAGCTTGCTTAATGATTTGGATCGCACGTTCAGCCTGGCCATTGGAGGCCGGCTTGAACGGCGCAGTCCTGATGTGGTTGATACCATTGCCCGACATAAACTCTCGGAATTCGTAGCTTGTGAAACATGGGCCATTATCACTAACCAGGATGTGTTAGCCATGGGTTGCAAAGATCGCACGTAGGCTTTCCACGGTGGTGGATGACATGCATGAATTTAGAATGATGCACTCGATCCATTTTGAGTACGCATCTACCACAATAAGGAACATCTTACCCATGAACGGGCCCGCGTAGTCAACATGAATGCTTGACCATGGCCTGGTGGGCCAGGGCCACGGACTGGGGGCATTACCCAGCTGGGCACACGTCGTGCGCCTGCGAACACAGTGTTCCAGGTCTGAATCAATTCCAGGCCACCAAATGTGTGACCGGGCAATGGCATTCATCAGCACAATGCCTGGGAGTTCCCTGATGAATGCCTCCCTGCCCTTCTGGGGCATAACTACCCAGCTGCCCCATAGTAGGCAGTCGGCTTGGATGGAGAGCTCATCCATCCGTCTGTGGAATGGTCTGACCTCCTCAGGGCATGCTCTGTGTGCGGGTGCCCAATCCCCAGTTAGGACACATTTCTTAATCAAGGATAGGAGGGGATCACTGTTTGTCCAGATTTAGATCTGACGGGCTGTGATGGGGGAGCCTGCGCTGTCAAAGGCATCGACAGCCATGACCATCTCGGCGCTTTGCTCTGCTGCCCCCTCAGTGGTGGCCAGTGGAAGCCTGCTGAGCGCGTCAGCGCAATTTTCAGTGCTGGGCCGGTGCCGAATGGAGTAGTCATAAGCAGCCAGTGTGAGAGCCCATCGCTGTAATCGAGCTGATGCGTTGGCATTGATAGCCTTGCTGTCTGACAAAACCAATCGCAACCCTTACGCAGGAGCACGTGTAGCAGCTCCAACAACGTGCTCAAGTTTGGCAGAAAGTTCCCGAAATAGTTCAACAGTCCCAGGAATGAACGCAACTCCGATGTGTTGCAGGGCCTGGGTGCTCGTCGAATCGCCTCTGTTTTGGATTCGGTGGGTCGAATCCCATCTGCAGCAACCCTCCTGCACAGAAACTCAACCTCAGGAGCTAAAAACACACATTTAGACTTCTTCAGTCGCAGGCCTACCCGGTCCAGTCGGCGTAGCACCTCCTCCAGGTTGTGGAGGTGTTCCTCGGTGTCTCGACCCATGATGAGGATGTCGTCCTGGAATACGATCATTCCAGGAATGGATTTAAGCAGGCTTTCCATGTTACGTTGAAAAATCGTGGCCGCTGATCGAATGCCAAATGGGTACATGTAATAGACGAACAGTCCCTTATGCGTGGTGATGGTGGTCAGTAGTTTAGATTCGTTGGCCAGTTCCTGGGTCATATAGGCTGAAGTAAGGTCCAACTTGGTGAACAGCTTGCTGCCTGCCAGTGTGGCGAAAAGATCCTCCGCTCTCGGGAGCGGGTATTGATCTTGTAGGGACACCCGATTGATGGTGGCCTTGTAGTCGCCACAGATCCTGACAGAGTCATCCGCTTTTAGGACGGGAACGATGGGGCTCGCCCAGTCGCTGAATTCAACAGGCGAGATGATGCCCTCTCTCAACAGCCGGTCCAATTCGCTCTCGATCTTTTCCCGCATCACATACGGCACCACTCTGGCTTTGTGGTGCGCTGGCCTGGCGTCCGGAGTGATGTGTATCACTACTTTAGTGCCATTGAAAGTCCCGATGCCAGGTTGGAATAGTAAGTCCAATTGTTGTAGGACTTGTGAGCACGAACTTCGCTCCACAGATGACATTGCGTGAACATCCCCCCATTTCCAGTTCATCTTGGCTAACCAGCTCCTCCCCAACAGTGCGGGACCATTGCCCGGGACAATCCAGAGCGGCAGCCGATTCACTAACCCATTGTGTGTGACAGCCAACATTGCACTGCCTAGCACCAGAATGATTTATTTAGTGTAAGTCCGTAATTGTGTCTCAATACATGCTAATTTGGGTCTACTGGCTTTAAGTGGCCATAGCTTCTCAAATTGCTGAACGCCCATGAGTGGCTGGCTGGCCCCAGTGTCCAGCTCCATGCGTACTGGGATACCGTTTAATAAAACCCTCATCATCATGGGTGGCGTTTTGGTGTATGAACTGTGAGTATTCGCCACATGGACCTGCTGAACCTCGGCGCCCATCGATTCGCCCCAAAAGTCATCCTGCCTCAAAGAACCCTCTTCTGGTCCATCCGCCTCATATATTAGACTGGTTGCAGACTTCCTGCACATTCGAGCTAAGTGGCCACTGAGATTGTAGTTCCTGCAGACAAACTGTTGAAATCTGCAGGATCTAGCTGAGTGTTTTCCCCCACACCTCCAACATGAGTTAAAGTTTCCATTGTTGGGAACAAAAGGGCTGTGGCCAGGCATTCCACGCTGACTGTCCCTTTGACTGCTCTTAAGTACCCTATTGGTGGGTGTCAATGGCCCCATCCCAGGCCGCATTGTCCACAGTGATGGCAAGAATGTCCGTTCAGCCTGCCTTTGTCTGTGTTGAGGTCCTGCTCTGGGGTCTATTGCTTCGGACTGCCCCTGCCTGCCTGCAGGGCTCTGAGTCGCATTACTGATGTTGACTCCCTGATCCATCGTTGCGTTAGAGGCAGAATTGCGCGTGTATATTATTTTCGTCTCTTCCTACCCCGCCACGAAAGTTTGAGCTATCAACGCCGCCGCTTCCAAGGTCAAATCCTTGTTCTCAATTAATTTACGGAAAATTCCCGCATGACCGATGCCCTCGATAAAGAAGTCCCTTAGCATCTCCCCCCTGCAGGCATCTGTGAACTTACAGAGGCTGGCCAAATGCTGGAGGTCCGCTATGAAGTCCGGTATGCTCTGTCCTTCATGACGTCAGTGGGTGTAGAATCTGTATTGGGCCGTGTGTATGCTACTCGCCGGTTTGAGGTGCTCCCCTATCAATTATCTAAGTTCTTCAAAGGTTTTGTCCGCCGCCTTTTCGGGTGCTAGTAAGTCCATCATGAGCGCGTAAGTCTTTGGTCCGCAGCTGGTCAAAAGATGAGCCCTTCGCTTGTCAGCCGCTGCATCCCCCAGCCATTCTTTCATAACGAAGCATTGCTGAAGCCTCTTGACAAAATTGTCCCAGTCCTCCCCAACACAGTACCGTTCCTCTGTGCTACCGGTGGCCATTCTTGTGGGTCATGAATTCCTGTTTCTCGTCGCCAATGTAAAGTCCTTACTCTACAGTATAGAAACATAGAAACATAGAAAATAGGTGCAGGAGTAGGCCATTCGGCCCTTCTAGCCTGCACCGCCATTCAATGAGTTCATGGCTGAACATTCAACTTCAGTACCCCATTCCTGCTTTCTCGCCATACCCCTTGATCCCCCTAGTAGTAAGGACCTCATCTAACTCCTTTTTGAATATATTTAGTGAATGGGCCTCAACAACTTTCTGTGGTAGAGAATTCCACAGGTTCACCACTCTCTGGGTGAAGAAGTTCCTCCGCATCTCGGTCCTAAATGGCTTACCCCTTATCCTTAGACTGTGACCTCTGGTTCTGGACTTCCCCAACATTGGGAACATTCTTCCTGCATCTAACCTGTCTAACCCCGTCAGAATTTTAAATGTTTCTATGAGGTCCCCTCTCATTCTTCTGAACTCCAGTGAATACAAGCCCAGTTGATCCAGTCTTTCTTGATAGGTCAGTCCCGCCATCCCGGGAATCAGTCTGGTGAACCTTCGCTGCACTCCCTCAATAGCAAGAATGTCCTTCCTCAGGTTAGGAGACCAAAACTGTACACAATACGTATGAAACCACACGAGGCATATTGTGGGGACAAGGTCCTTCTGTGACCTTAACTCTTTATTTACAGGACTCCAAAGACGATGACCCTGCGTGGGACCTCTCTTTTTATACCTGTGTGATCAGGTAAGGAGTGTCTCCCACAAGTTCACCCCTTGTGGTCAAGGTGTGCATCTAGGTTGAATGTATACAGTAATACAGTGGTGTTACATTGTGGTTACATACATGACACCTACCCAATAGCATTGTGGGAGTACCTTCATAATGAGGACTGCAGCCGTTCAAGAAAGCCTAATGCCACCTTCTCCAGGTAACATGAGATGGGCAATAAATGCAGCCAGCGTTGCCCACATCCCAAGAGCAAATTTTAAAATAATCTCAATCAATGCCCGTCCTTTGATCTGCTGTTACCTTATTTTACACCATTAGAAATGACTATCTGGGCAAAGTTGAAATAAAGTACAATCAATTTATTTCCCTACAAGTGATCTGTTGTGTACACTGGTATTTTCTCGTGGTGATAATGTATGGTGTGTATCTTCTAGAATCTAATCTAATGCTCCTTCTAGCTGCTTCCCCAACGGAAAGGATTAAGTAAGGTGGCTGACTCCTGTGTATTAGTGTTAGTCTCTTAGTGATTGAGGTGGCCCTCCACCTCCTTGTGTTTGGTCATGAGATGGTCCTGCAACATATTTCAGCGGGTCACCTGGGATACCTTGTGTCATTTGAATGTGAAAGCTGGGATTAGCCTGTCAACAGCACAAACTGCAGCCTCTCCCATGTCCACTTTAGCCATGCTTCCGCGGGGTACTCCCTCATCATATACAGTGGTTAAGCAATGCCTCAATTTCAAAATTCTCATCCTTATTTTCAAATCCCTCCATGCCCTCAGCCCTCCCTATCTCTGTAATCTCCTCCAGCCCCAACCCCCCCCCACCCCCGAGATGTCTGCGCTCCTCTAATTCTGCCCTCTTGAGCATCCCTGATTATAATCGCTCAACCATTGGTGGCCGTGCCTTCTGTTGCCTAGGCCCCAAGCTTTGGAATTCCTTGCCTGGACTTCTCCACCTCTCTATCTCTCTTTCCTCCTTCAAGACGCTCCTTAAAACCTACCTCTTTGACCAAGCTTTTGGTCACCTGCTCTAATTTCTACTAATGCGGCTCGGTGTCAAATTTTTTTATCTCATAATACTCCTGTGAAGTACCTTGGGAGGTTTCACTATGTTAAAGGCGCTATATAAATACACATTGTTGTTGTTGATATGCAGGGGAGAAGATCTCTGGACAACAATGAGGTTTGACAAAACCCTGTCTAATAGCTATCCCAATCTGACCTTCCCTCCCCCAGTTGGATAAGAGAGCCTGCAGAATATTACAGATTCAAAAGGAGTAACATAAGCATTCATGAGAGATACTTCCACTGTATGCAGAACCTCTGTCAGCAGAGGCTCCACCGATAATGTTTTTGGAGTTACCATTTGCTGCATGCTGCACTGCAGTTGCATTAAATATGCATAACTAAAGCGACATTTATAGTGAGCGCCTCCATAATCATCACCAGACCTACAGGCTGTTTTGCATACTCTGAAATTACTGCATGAAATGTGCTCAGATAGCAACCTTCTTTTAAAGAACCCCTGAGTTCTGGATCCTTGGGTTCTGCAGCCGATGAAGGACATGAGCTGATCCACCTGTCAACAGGTTTATATTGCAACAGTGCCACCATCATATGCTCCTGTTCACTTGTGCTCTGTGAGTCACCCAGTGCCCTGTGCTGAGATTGATTATCTACATCCCCAGGGTGCTTGAGATAATAAATGGACTGTATAGTGTCCTTACACACTACTATAAATTCACACGAGGCACATTCTGCAGACAAGGTCACTCTGTGACATGAACCTTTATGTACAGGACCAAGAAGTGATGACCCTCCGTGGGACCTCCCTTTATATACCTGGATGACCAGGTGAGGAGTGTCTCCCACAAGTTCACCCCCTGTGGTCAAGGTGTGCATTTCTTAGGTGTATACAGTATGCAGTGTTATGAAGGTTACAGTTACACGAAGGTTACATGCATGACAGACTGAATCGCGTTGTTATGGGGTTCTTCCCTTTCAGTGGCAGCTCAGACGGACCCTTGGCTGTGTGAGAGTGGGTGAGTGAGTAAGGGAGAAAGAATGGCATCAAAATGATGGCCCTAGCTCCAAGTTTGGGGGAGTGCATTGGCTCTGCCTTCCCCCACTTTCACTCCACTCTCTTTCCTTATGATTTTGAGAGTGGCCTCTTCAAAAGGAACACAAGGATCTAAAATTGCAGCACCTCTCCCGTGCACATCTGCTCCTTCATGTTATGGAACACCTTCTCCTGAAAACAGATATTTGGAGTTTAAAGAGCGTAATAATGCCGCCCAAGTTTCCATCCAGTATTCCAGCAGGTGTGCGAGTAAATAAACATGCATCATGCATTTAGGTTTTAGTTGAATGATTGCTTTCGAGGAACATCAGTATATATTTACATTTGAGAATAGCTCCACTTTTAAGTTGCAATCAGTCAGTGTGCCCTCTTGCAGTATGGGCATGAATGTGAAGTTATCAAAGAGACGTAAGGTTGTCTGAGTGCTTTGCATGTCACAGTCAAGCACAGGAGGGCAGAGAAAACGCTTCAAGGACACCCTCAAAGCGTCCTTGAAAAAATGTAACATCCCCAATGACTCTTCGGAATCCCTAGCCCAAGACTGCTCAAAGTGGAGGAAAAGTATCTGAGAAGGCGCCAAACACCTCAAGTCTCTTCGCCGGGAGCACGCATAAGCCAAGTACAAACAGTGGAAGGACCGTTTGTCAAACCAAGCATCCCACTCACCCGTCCCTCCAACCACCACCTGCCCCACGTGTGACAGACTGTAGATCCCGCATTGGTCTCATCAGTCACCTTAGAACTCATTTTAGTGTGGAAGCAAATCATCCTCGACTCCGGGGGACTGCCTAAGAAGAGGAAGAAGATAATAATAGGTTGAAATGAATTACTTTAGGACATGAATACTTTGCCCATTTAATTGGTCGAGAGAAACGTTGACTACATAGAATGTACAGCACTGCAACAGGCCATTCAGCCCAACAGGTCTATGCCAGTGTTTTTATTCCACATGTGCCTCCTCCCACCCCTCTTCATCTAACCGTAACCTTACCTTGGTGGATTTCCACAGCCTGGCAAGCTTCTTCCTCATCTGCACCCAAGTTATATTGGACACATCATTTACCATTTGCACCACCTCTTCCCATACAGTCTGCACCATTCTGTGGGACAGCAACATGGTATGTTCAAAAAGGGCACCTCTCCTTTTGCCCATTTCCTGAAGCTGCCGCTCCACAGCTGAAAGTACAGGGATCCTGGCTGCTGCTGTTCCCGGGTCAGGTGAATTTATAGTTGGCAAAAATAAGCCTCCCTTTTAAATGGTTACTGAAGCCCCTTTAATAACTGCAGCAGTGCTGGAATATCCACCCCTAACTGAAAGAGCTCCCAGAGGTAGTAGGCCCAGTCCAGGCCGGGAGCTTGCCAGGAATATGTAAGTAGGACTGACCTTGGAAGATCCAATGGGTTGGCCGTGCGCGGCTCATATAGGACAAAGCCTGCTGGACACCATTCCCACTCAAACACTGCAGGAACTAGAAATCCTATCCTCTGATCTATGCTGAGAAAAATAAGTAGTTAAGATGACCATCAAATCTAGCTATTACAAATAGGAACAATCAAAAAATTATAGCAAACAAATATTAGCAATTCCTACAAATTCTACATTCCTCGTACAATGTTGTCATCCTCTGTCATAAATGGCAGAGAACCCTATACTTGCTTCTGAACTCAGTGCAGTCTAAAATTAGGCAGGTCAGCGAATTTGCTGAAGATAGTCCACCATATGCTCCTAAAGCTTCTATAGATATGCGAAGAGAAAAAGATTAGTGAGGACAAATGTAGGTCCCTTGCAGTCAGAATCAGGTGAATTTATAATGGGGAACAAAGAAATGGCAGACCAATTGAACAAATACATTGGTTCTGTCTTCACTAAGGAAGACAAAAATAACCTTTCGGAAATACTAGGGGACCGAGGGTCTAGCGAGAAGGAGGAACTGAAGGAAATCCTTATTAGTCAGGAAATTGTGTTAGGGAAATTGATGGGATTCAAGGCCGATAAATCCCCAGGGCCTGATAGTCTGCATCCCAGAGTACATAATGAAGTGGCCCTAGAAATAGTGGATGCATTGGTGGTCATTTTCCAACATTCTATAGACTCTGGATCAGTTCCTATGGATTGCAGGGTAGCTAATGTAATCCCACTTTTTAAAAAAGGAGGGAGAAAGAAAACAGGGAATTATAGACCAGTTAGATTGACATCGGTAGTAGGGAAAATGTTGGAATCAATTATTAAAGATGTAATAGCAGCGCATTTTGAAAGCAGTGACAAGATCGGTCCAAGTCAGCATAGATTTATGAAAGGGAAATCATGCTTGACAAATCTTCTATAATTTTTTTGAGGATGTAACTAGTACAGTGGACAAGGGAGCACCAGTGGATGTGGTGTATTTGGACTTTCAAAAGGCTTTTGACAATGTCCAACATAAGAGATTAGTGTGCAAAATTAAAGCACATGGTATTGGGGGTAATGTATTGACGTGGATAGAGAATTGGTTGGCAGACAGGAAGCAAAGAGTAGGAATAAACGGGTCCTTTTCAGAATGGCAGGCAGTGAGTAGTGGGGTACTGCAAGGTTCAGTGCTGGAACCCCAGCTATTTACAATATACATTAATGATTTAGATGAAGGAATTGAATATAATATCTCCAAGTTTGCAGATGACACTAAGCTGGGTGGCAGTGTGAGCTGTGAGGAGGATGCTCAGAGGCTGCAGGGTGACCTGGACAGGTTAGGTGAGTGGGCAAATGCATGGCAGATACAGTATAATGTAGATAAATGTGAGGTTATCCACTTTGGTGGCAAAAACAGGAAGACAGAATATTATCTGAATGGTGACAGATTAGGAAAATGGGAGGTGCAACGAGACCTGGGTGTCATGGTACATCAGTCATTGAAAATTGGCATGCAGGTACAGCAGACGGTGAAGAAGGCAAATGGTATGTTGGTCTTCATAGCAAGAGGATTTGAGTATAGGAGCAGGGAGATCTTACTGCAGTTGTACAGGGCCTTGGTGAGGCCACACCTGGAATATTGTGTTCAGTTTTGCTGCCCTAATCTGAGGAAGGATGTTCTTGCTATTGAAGGACTGCAGCAAAGGTTCACCAGACTGATTCCCGGGATGACAGGACTGACATATGAAGAAAGACCAGATCGACTAGGCTTATATTCACTGGAATTTAGAAGATTGAAAGGGGATCACATAGAAATATATAAAATTCTGACGGGACTGGACAGGTTAGATGCAGGACGAATGTTCCCGATGCTGGGGAAGTCCAGAACCCGGGGTCACAGTCTAAGGATAAGGGATACGCCATTTAGAATCGAGATGAGGAGAAACTTCTTCACTCAGAGAATTGTGAACCTGTGAAATTCTCTACCACAGAAAGTTGTTGAGGCCAGTTCGTTAGATATATTCAAAAGGGAGTTAGATGTGGACCTTACAGCTAAAGGGGTCAAGGGGTATGGAGAGAAAGCAGGAATGGGGTACTGAAGTTGCAATATCAGCCATGATCATATTGAATGGCGGTGCAGGCTTTAAGGGCCGAATGGCCTACTCCTGCACCTATTTTCTATGATTCTATGCCAGGATCTGAAATTAAAACAGAAAATGCTGGAAATACACAGCAGGTCAGGCAGCATCTGTGGAGCGAGAAATAGAATTAACCTTTCAGGTCGATGACCTTTTGTCAGAACTGCATTGTACAATATTGGAGAGATAGGGCTTGGCTCTCAATCCTCTAAAACATTATGGCCCTGAATTTGTGGCCCCAATGGGCACGTACAAGGTGTGCACGTGCCCATAGGGGCCACACAAGTTTCGAGTGTAGGCATGTGCCTAAACCCGGAACTTGCGATCTGTCCAGATTCGGCTTGACTGATTGCACGCATCCAGAAAAAAGGGCCTCCATGGGCGGAGAGTTCGGCTATTTGCCCAACTTCTGCCCAGCGAATGTGTTATCTTGCACCGATCAGGCCTGCTTTCATCAGTGTAAGATTTTAAAGGACATAAAAATAAATTTCTTTCAATAATTTAAACATTAAAAACGTATAAAGTAAAGTAAGTTTATTTTTAGACCTTTAAAATTGGACATCTATTTTTCAAAAAATTATATCTTTGTTTTAAATAATTAATTTAATTCCATTTTGATTCATTTTAAATATGTGATTGAAAAAAATATATTTTAAGTGTTGGTGTATTTTTGGGGGTATTCCCATTAATACATGTAGTAATTCCGTATATATGGAACTCACCACAAGTATGAATGCGAATACCCCTTTTTTGATTGGTTGGGCCTGCCCATGTGATCCGAGGGATACGTGCGAAGCGCCTACGTCCCTGGGATACGTGGACCTCTACACAGGCCTGTGCATAGAGGCCCAGTACCGCACGTCTCCGAATCTCCTGGACCACCAAGTAAGTTTGTAAATATTTTTCAGGTCAGAGGCATCTGTCTATGGGAAGCCTACAACCGCAATTTCTGCACCGTTGATTGAAGCAGCACTATTGCCTAGATATTACTGCTAGTGTGCTCATTTAGACGTTGTTAGCCTCTGGGTTGCTAAAGGTTTCTGGGAGAATTAGTGCATGCTTGTTAACCTCTCATGTTGCTGGTTTCAATGTCACAATTAAATCACATGCTACAACACCTGTACATCAGATTGACCAATAGAGTTGCAGAAATAATAACGAGGGTAAGAAACTGTTAAGGAGACATTTGAACCTCTACATCTATTCAGGGGTAAGCAGATCAGGGCTAAGCGATACTGCTGTCAAATCTAGTTATCTATGGCTCATTTTGCTAACCAGGCACAGGAAGAGCTAATACAGGAAATAAGGGACATGAGGGCAGTACTGTATGGAACTGAAAGGTGCCCTCCTCTAGTATAGCCAACTTGGGAACAAACAGCAGGCATAGTCAATGTATTCTCCAAAACTCAAAGGATCTGGAGAGCTGTCAGGAAGAAAATGGCTGAGGTAAAGTTGAAATATAATTCGGAATGCTAAATATCTACCCTGAGTAGACTAGCCATGAAGTGTAAAAAGACTTGCATTTATATAGTGTCTTCCACGACCTTAGGACATCCCAAAGTCTTTACAGCCAGTTATGTACTTTTATGAAGTGTAGTCATTGTTGTAATGTAGGAAATACGGCAGCAAATTTTATGCACAGCCAGCTCCCACAAACAGAAATGTGATAATGACGAGATAATCTGTTTTAGAGTGTTGGTTGAGGGATTATGGTTGGCCAGGAGACTGGGGATAACTCCCTTGCTGTATCCTCATGACATGCAAATCATTTGGTGTTGGACCATTAATAGGTCCCCAACCAGTTAATCTTGACCGAGACCATTTTTATTGCAATGAAATTGACTATTACCGAGTCTAATATCTTTATCTTTATTTGTTTTCAATGTGAATCTGAATATGGTCATTTTTTGTACCGATTTTGTACCTACTCCCAAAATTCTGAGAATGAGTAAAAACTGACTTTAATGATCCCTATCAATAATGTGTTCCCAAAATTGGAACAGTTCCGTTAATCTTGCTTATTTAGATGCTGTTATATTTCCCATTCTGGATACAAGCACAGGGCCTTTAAAGTGGAACAAACCATGCACAAGTTGAACCTTGTGTTGGAGGTAGCTGGAGTAAATCCCACTGGAGTCCTTCCAATTTCAAGTGCTGCTGGAGAGTCAATTAGACCCTTGGGAATGCATGTCACATAATGTTGTGAGATGTAGTGGAGTGTTCACCGTGATGAATGATTCTCTGCTCAGCTGATGTATAGCTCTGCATAGGATTCTTACAAAATAATTGAGTGTTACACACAAATGGCAAATGCTGATTAAAATTGTAATATTAACAGAGAGTTAACATTCAAGTTTCAAAAGTAAAGTATAAAATATTGGTTATACACTGATTGCAGGTATACTGCATCAGCACAAAGCTGAAGTGGTGTGACATTTTAGTAGTTCGACAGCAAATTTAACGTTGATTCATTGGACCAAAATTTACTGTAAAAATAACAGTGAGGCTAAGGGCATTCACCGTTATTTACATACAAATCAGGTAGCAACTCTAGGAGAGCACAGATGTGCAGTTAAATGCAAAAATCCGAAAGTTGCTGTCCGAGATGCGCTGCTCTTCCGTAAGCTGCGCAAAAGTGGCATCTCATCTGGCTCTCCATTCAAAATGTATTGATCGGTGTGAAGTTCCTGTACTTGGTAGATGCGGACCAGACATGCCTCAGAAAGTTAGGGCTTGTCCATTTCAGTCTAAGTACCCTTTTTAGCAACAAGATAAGTCTTACTTACTGCCAATCAACCTCTCTGGCACTGAAAATTAACTTTTACAAGTGTGCAGTCAGATTTTAATTATTGTTGGAGATTTTTAATTAATTGCCCTTTTACTTTTTCTTTCTGCCTCTTTCTTCTCTCTACCTTAATCCAATCTTTCTTTCCCTGCCTTTATTTTTCTTTCTGTACCTGATTTGACATTGAATCCACTATTCTACTTACACTTCCTGATTCTGCGCTATCCACTAGCAATTCTTCAATCTGATTAAGAGACACACAGTTGTTTGCTCTGTTCACACAGCTCCAAGATACCCTGTAGAGATTCCATTTAGATCTCTAACTTTCAGCAATTTCCGGTGCAAAAGGTCATCAAAATAAAATGGCCACGGGCAAATCTAATGAACGGCGGGGCTGGCTACAGTAAATTCTAGCCCAATGTATTTTTCATATGTAACTGGATCAGTTCAGATGACCACATCAGCAGCACAGGGCTGAGATCTTTATTAAACCACATATTCATTCAAAGTCTATTTGCAAATGGATAAGCGGAGACTGATGGGGTGAAAGTATTTTCTCTTGTTGGCTGACAGAATCCTATTTGAATTGAATTTTGACAACCTCAGCTGACTTCCAATTGGAAGTGGATCTGCAGAATATATTGGGCTCAAGGATAACTGGTGAGACAATTGATGTGGGAACCAGAAACATTCACACAAATGCATTTGAGGGTAGTCTTCTGAGGTTGGGGCTGAGGTACATTGTTCTAAATCTAGCCAGCTGGCCAGATGAGTGTCTGACATGAGAGGAAACCTATGTTTAAGAGTCTCCAAGCCACGCTGCTCTGAGAAATCCACACGGGTAGAGTTTCTGTTGGTCTGAAATGGAGTGCAAACTCTCTCTCTATAGAGGCACACCTTACCTACCCAAAACTTGAGATCTTACACACAAGGTTGACAAAGCTCAGGGTTAGGAACTCCCAACTGTCCTCAGAAATATTACTGGAGTTTAACCAACTAAAACCGTTCAGCTTACCACTACACAACACTGCTTAGCTTCCCAATGCTTTTCCAATGAGGATTACCCTGTATTGATTTGCAGGGTTATCTGGAGAAAAGTGAAAAGTATCACATTCCCAAGTGATAGATCTACCCCTCTCTGCATCATTAATGAGCAGTCTGTCAACAACAGCACCCATGAGTACTATGGAATGGCTGATTTACACATTAGATTATTGAGTTTGGCTCATTCGATAGCATTTTCGTCTCTGACACAAGAGATTAGGTTTTTCAACCCAACTCCAGGCCTTGAACATATTGGCCCAGATTCTGTGGAAAGAATAGTGTGAGGCTATCAGCGCTCACTGTAATTAAGGATCAAAAGATGGGTGGGAGAGCAAATTGTGAGAGGGACACAAAAAATCTGCAAAGGGATATAGACAGGCTAAGTGAGTGGGCAAAAATTGGGCAGATGGAGTATAATGTGGGAAAATGTGAGGTTATCCACTTTGGCAGAAAAAATAGAAAAGCAAATTATAATTTAAATGGAGAAAAATTGCAAAGTGCTGCAGTACAGAAGGACCTGGGGGTCCTTGTGCATGAAACACAAAAAGTTAGTATGCAGGTACAGCAACTAATCAGGAAGGTAAATGGAATGTTGGCCTTTATTGCAATGGGGATAGAATATAAAAGCAGAGAGGTCCTGCTACAAATGTACAGGGTATTGATGAGGCTACACCTAGAGTACTGCATGCAGTTTTGGTCTCTGTAATTAAGGAAGGATATACTTGCATTGGAGGCTGTTCAGAGAAGGTTCACTAGGTTGATTCTGGAGATGAGGGGGTTGACTTATGAAGGTTGAGTAGGTTGGGACTATACTCATTGGCTTTCAAAAGAATGAGAGGTGATCTTATCGAAACATATAAGATAATGAGGGAGTTCGACAAGATGGATGTAGAGAGGATATTTCCACTCAAAGGGGGCATAGTCTCAGAATAAGGGACCGCCCATTTAAAACTGAGGTGAGGAGGAATTTATTCTCTCAGAGAGTTGTAAATCTGTGGAATTCTGTGCCCCAGAGAGCTGTGGAGGCTGGGTCATTAAATATATTTAAGACAGATATAGACAGATTTTAGAATGATAAGTGGGCAGGGAAGTGGAACTGAGTCCATGATCAGATCAGCCATGATCTTATTAAATGGAGGAGCACGCTCGAGGGGTCAAATGACGGAGCACGCTCGAGGGGTCAAATGGCCTACTCCTGCTCCTATTTCTTATCTTCTTATCAAATCGGACAGCAACTTCCAGCATTTGTACATGCGCAGTTAATTGAGGAAATCAGGTAGTTTCTGTCCAAGTTGCCCTGCTCCTGTAGAAGCTGCCCTACACTGATACCTCGACAATAGACTCGGCATTGAACTACATGGAACGGCGTCAAGTTGCTGTACTTACCCATTGGATACCCACTAAACACACCGGAAAAAGTTAGGGCTTGTCCATTCAAGTGAAAGTAAATTTTTAACATTGTGATAAGTATCAATTACTGCCAAACAACTTCCCTGGCACTGAAAATTTACTTTTAAAAGTGAGGAGATTCATTCCTTCAGATTTTAATTATTGTTGGATATTTTTTTAAATGATAAAATGTAAACTTTTAAAAAACGTTTTCTTTTGTCTCTTTTATCTCTCGCTTTCTTAATCACATCTTTCTTTCCCTCTCTTTATTTAGCTTTCTGTACATGATTTGACATTGAATTAAATATTCTAACTTAAACCTCCTGGTTTAGACTCTGCATGCCTCAGTAAGGATTCTTCAATCTGATTGGTTATGGAGACACTTGGTTGCTTGTCCTGTTCACACAAGGCTCAGAACCCTGTAGAGGGTGCCATGCTGTTTTGGCTGTCTAATTACTGCAAGTCGCAATGCAAAAGCCCACAGAAAGTCTGTGGGCAAGTGTAAGTGTAATGAATGGCTAGCGCCATTCGTTCATGCTGACCGTAAAATCTGGACCATAGTCTAAGTCGACAGTTCAGTATTGAGGGAGTGTCTTCTTGGTGACAAATTAAACCGAGACTCCGTGTTCCTGTTCAGATAGATGTAATATATCTCATGGAACTATTCAAAGAAGAAGAGGCAATTCTCCCAGTGTTCTGGGCAATATTCTTAGCCCAGTCAGCATCTCCACAAAAGACAAGATGAACTCATTAACAAATTTTAGAATAACATTCCACTGATTTGCAGTTTGTGATATCTTTCTGTGCACAAAGCTGGTTACGGATTTTTTCTATGTAACAAAAGTAACTACACTTCAAAGGTAACTTATTAATTTGTAGAGTGCATAGCAACACTGCAGGGATGTGATAAGACAATATATAAAGTTTTTCTTTCTCTCCATTTCTATTTCCATTACCACACTCCATCTCTGTCAGGACATATCCCATGTTCCGAAGCTCAGAGAATTTCAGTGTAGGTTGGCAAACACCATGTTTTTGAGTTGGGCATAGTGGTATTGCTAGAGTTTAACCAGCTAAAATTATGCAGCTTAAAAGTACAAAATATTGATAAGCTTCCCTTTGCTTGCCCAGTTACAACCATCCTTACCCATTGCACCATTAGTTTGCAGGATTATTTGAAGCGAGTGGGAAGAATCCTGCCCCTCCTGTGATTGACTTACCCTACCAAGTACCATCAACAAACCAGGCTGGTTGATCTAGCATTAATAGCACCCGGGAGTACTGCAGGCTATGGTATCAGATCACTGAGTAGGCCACAGAGAATCAACTCATGTCTAATATCCTGTTAATGAGAAATATCGGATTGAAGCTAACTCAATCAGTATCTTACTGATAATCAATAGTTCGTCATTAGGCAACTGAGAAATGTGGGTTTGTGCTCTCATTAGTTGGGCAGCAAATACCATACATTCCACCTTAGTGGCATAGTGAGTCGCACAACCTCCCTAAAATGGGTGAGTACATTGTCACCATTGTGCTCACCACAATGGACACATGTCATACCCCATTGGCTGGTGGTTCCCCAGTTGGTGGTTCAGAGCTTCATGCTACATTGCAACAACCCAATCAGGTTAGGCGTGGAGCTCTAACTTGTTCACATAGCTGGTTTCCAGGTAATACTTTTCAGCAGCTGTTGTCCTAAACCTCAGAATTTCCTCAGCGGGTACTTGACAGACATTTACTTCAGCATAGTGAAAGGGTCTACACAGGACAGCTTGTGGCATCCCAGACACTGTAATGTTCTAGACATCCATATCCAGTGTATGTAACAGCTTTCTCATTGCCAGCTACGTAATAGTCCTCACATATTCCTGCTCCCAATATGCTTTCCACATTCAAGTGCTAAAACAAAATAATCATAGAATTTAGAGTACAAAAAGAGGCTATTCAGCCCATCCTACCTGTACTAGCTTCTTAGCTCATTTCCCTGCCATTCCTCATATTGCTTTATATTTTTCATTTGCAGATACTTATCTAATTTCCTTCTAAACTAGGTTATAGTTTCTGCCTCAATGGCCATTTGCAGTAAAGCACTCATTCCAAAAATCTGCTTTATGAAAAAAAATCTTCTAACTTCCCCTTTTGTTCTTCAAGTGATAATCCTAAGTTTCTGATCTCTTGTTTTCAATTCACCATAATCCTGGACAACCTGACTTGCCTCATGTGTCACGCTGACTGCATTCATACTGTCACTTTTACAAAAGTGACAGTACAACTACCAGAAGACTACCAGGCATACTAATGATAGAACTTCCATTTATATAGCCCCTTTTATATCTCCAGAACATCCCAAACCACCTTACAGCCAATGAATAACTTTTTGAAATGTAATTAGTATTGTTATGCAGACAAAAACAGCAGCACGTTACATACACAGCAAGGCTGCACAATAAGCAATGGGACAAAATTACTAGTTGAAAGATAAATAACCAGTTGCCTAGCACATCTCCCCCGCTGTTCTTTGAACAGCGCCATCAACCTAAGCAGGCAAACTTGGCTTTAATATTTCATTCAAAGATGGCACATTCATCAATGCAGTACACACTCAGTACGGCATTGAATTTCCAGGCTATATAGTATACTCGAGAACAGACTTGAGGTAAACTCACTATCTTCTGACTCAACATCAACAACAACAACTTGCATTTATATAATGCCACTAACATAGTAAAATGCCCCACAGCCCTTCACTGGAGCATTATCAAACAAAATTTCACACCAGGCTACCTATTAGGACAGGTGACCAAAAGCTTGGTCAAAGTTGTAGATTTTAAGGAATATCTTAAAGGAGAGAGAGGTGGTGAAATGGAACGGGTTATGGAGGGAATTACAGACCCATAGTGCCTAGGCAGCGAAAGGCACAGTCATCAATAGTGGAGCGATTAAAATAGGGAATGCACAATAGGCCAGAATTGGAGGTGCACAGAGATCACGGATGGTTGTAGGGCTGGAGGAGATTATAGAGATTGGTTAGAGTGAGGCCATCGAAGAATTTGAAAACATGGATAAGAATTTTAAAATGGAGGTGTTGCTGGACCGGGAACCAACTTAGGTCAGTGAGCACAGGGGTGATGGGTGAACGGGACTTGGTGCGAGTTAGGATACAGGCAGCAGAGATTTGGATGAGCTCAAGTTTACGGAGGGGGCAAGGTGGGAGGGCAGCCAGGACAGCATTGGAATAGTTGAGACTAGAGGTAACAAAGGTATGGATGCGAATTTTAGCAGCAGATGAGTGAGGCATGGGCAGAGAGACGTGCAATGTTATGGAGGTGGAAGTAGGTGCTCTTGGTGATGAAGACGATATGGGTTGGAAGCTCAGTTCAGGATCAAATAGGACACCAATGTTGTGAACAGTCTGGTTCAGCCTCTGATGGTGACCAAAGAGATGGATGGAGTTGATGGTTAGGGGATGGAATTTGTGGCAGGGACCAAAGACAGTGGCTTTGGTCTTCTCAATATTTAATTGGAGGAAATTTCTGCTCATCCAATACTGGATGGTGGACAAGCAATGTAACAAATCAGAGACAGTGAAGGGGTCGAAAGGTGGTGAGATAGAGCTGGGTGCCTTTTCGGATGATGTCGCTGAGGGGTAGCATGTAGATGAGAAATAGGAAAGTTCATGGATTGATCCATGTGGGCCTCCAGAGGTAACAGTGCAAGAGCAGGAAGAGAAGCCATTTCAGAAAATGTTCTGGTTGCAACTGGGCTAAGGTTTGGCAGATGGAATACAATGTCGGAAAATGTGAGGTCATCCACCTTGGAAAAAAAAACAGTAAAAGGGAATATTATTTGAATGCGGAGAAATTACAACATGCTGCGGTGCAGAGGGACGTGGGGGTCCTTGTGCATGAAACTCTTTTGAGTCCTTGTGCATGAATCCCAAAAAAAGTTAGTTTGCAGGTGCAGCAGGTAATCAGAAAGGCGAATGGAATGTTGGCCTTCATTGCGAGAGGGATGGAGTACAAAAGCAGGGAGGTCCTGCTGCAACTGTACAGGGTATTGGTGAGGCCGCACCTGGAGTACTGCGTGCAGTTTTGGTCACCTTACTTAAGGAAGGATATACTAGCTTTGGAGGGGGTACAGAGATGATTCGCTAGGCTGATTCTGGAGATGAGGGGGTTACCTTATCATGATAGATTGAGTAGACTGGGTCTTTATTCGTTGGAGTTCAGAAGGATGAGGGATGATCTTACAGAAACATTTAAAATAATGAAAGGGATAGACAAGATAGAGGCAGAGAGGTTGTTTCCACTGGTTGGGGAGACTAGAACTAGGGGGCACAGCCTCAAAATACAGGGGAGCCAATTTAAAGCCAAGTTAAGAAGGAATTTCTTCTCCAAGAGGGTTGTGAATCTGTGGAATTCTCTGCCCAAGGAAGCAGTTGAGGATAGCTCATTGAATGTATTCAAATCACAGATAGATAGATTTTTAACCAATAAGGCAATTAAGGGTTACGGGGAGAGGACGGGTAAGTGGAGCCGAGTCCACGGCCAGATCAGCCATGATCTTTTTGAATGGCGGAGCAGGCTCGAGGGGGTAGATGGCACTCCTGTTCCTAATTCTTATGTTCTTATGAACAGGTAAGAATGGAACCAGGCAATGGCAGTCCCATCCAGCTGGACAATTGTGGAGAGGTGTTGCAGGTGGATGGTGTGGTCAACCGTATCAAAGGCTGCAGACTGGTTGAGAATGATGTGGAGGGAAAGTTTACCATGATCACAGTCACATAGGATGTCATTTGTGACTGTGATAAGGGCCTTTCAGTGCTGTGGTGGGACCGAAACCTGATTGGAGGGCTTCAAACATGGTGTTGAGGGAACAATGAGCACAGATCTAGGAGATGACAATACGTTCAAGGAATCAGAGATGAGTGCTCCCAATAAGCCACGCCCTGAAGTGTGAGGGCCATTTGACGAGGTCATCTCACATTGATTAGAGTCACTCTCACCTCTGAGTTCGCAGATTGTGGGTTCAAGCTCCACTCCAGAGACTTGAGTGTATAATTGAGGCTGACACTCCAGTGCAGTACTGAGGGAGTGCTGCACTGTCAGAGGTAAAATCTTTCTGATGAGATGTTAAACCGAGGCCCTATCTGCCCTCTTAGGTGGATCTAAAGGATCCCACAGCACTTTTCGAAGAAGAGCAGCTGAGTCTCCCATTGTCCTGGCCAACATTCATCCCTCAACCAACACCTAAAACAGATGATCTGATCATTTATATGATTGATGTTTGTGGGATTTTGCTGTATGCATTTTAGCAGTCGCGTTTCTTACACTACAACATTGACTACACCTCAAAAGTTCTTCAGTGGCTGTAAAAAAAAAAGCTCTTTGGGATGTCGTCATGAAAAGGTGCTACATAAATGCAAATCTTTCTTTATTTCATTACTCTTACTTCGGTTACCTGGAGGTACCAGTGATCCTTTGATAATTTCTTACCGCCTTTCCTGCAGCAGGAAAACTTGAAGAGTTGGCTAATTTGTGCCAACTAGTACTCTGCATCATGAAAAGATAAGACACTGGTCTGGTTCCATGATTCTCATGTGGCTATCTCAGCTGAGCAGCAGGGTGGTATTGCATGGGAGAAAGACACTTCCTCACAGGAAAAGAAGGAACATTGTCAGAATAGTAACCAGCATCACTCTAGGGCACTTATTTACATCTGGGCACACACAGAATGGAATTGGGAGAGATTTGGGGAACCAATGAAGATATGGACACCTGTTAACCAAAAGTATTAAAATGTTATATTTATTTAGAGTTGGCAGTACAACAGGAATACATCCAACTTTATGTCTTATTGTTGAATTGATTATTATGAGACCTCGATCAGCCGTGGAATAAAGTGGACATTTCGCTGCTGCACATTGTGGGTATCATCTAAACGTTGTATTAAGAAACGCGCTCACACGGACACTAATAAATCTAAATTATAGTTGCTGTTATTAAAATGCACCTTGGCTACTGTCTCTAAAACAGAATGAATCCAACCGATTTTTTTTTTCCTGTGAAGGCGCTCTTTATATCTTTACACGTGAGAGACATTGTATAATAACCAAGTGGCTTTCGATCACCATGGTGAGGCAAAGTTCCAACTATTAAACAGAATAAAAATCAAAAATGGGGGAGTTATAGGAACACTTGAAAACTAAAATGGTTAAACTCCTTTTCCTGTGTAGTTTGGAAAGTAAAACGCACCCCGCGGGGTGCATCACACATTAAATATAAAAACATCACCTAAAGACTGGTTAGCTGCACTTTGAGTATGTTTCATTATCATTCCACACTCTGATTAAGTGTGGAAAAGAAGGAACAGTCTGCGGGAACTTCGCAACAGATTATTTCTTCACAAATAATCTTATACATATTAGTATACAATATAAATAAGTTTCTATATTTTTAATTTAGCTGGTAGTGTATTCACATGCGCAAAAGTTAAAAAAAAAGGCGTCTCCAAATTATGTTTAAAATGTTGGCTGTGGTAACTAAAACCGAAAACTAAAATTTGTAACTCACAAAATAAAGAGCTGTGAGTGAAAGTAAAACAAAGATCTGTTTTTTAAAAAAAAAGCTTAAAATCTTCTACAAAACAGGATAGCGATTTAGGGCAGTGCATTTACCTTCTGCTTGCTTGTGAGTTCGTGTGCAATATACATCAACCTATAGTGAAATGTAAACGATATGTACGCAGAATCGGTGCATTAAATATGCTTTCCATATAATTGTAAAGACGGAGTTGCTTGAGTGACCTTGCGTCTTTTTCACTTGAAGATTAATTCAAACAGAACAATTTCCCATTGAAAGCTCATCGCCAAGGCCACTACTCTCAGCTAAACCGATTTGTCTGACAAACTGATGCTAGCCACATTGTGGCAAGTCAAAAGGTCGTGGGCATCACTCTCTGCAAATAACAACTTACATTGTACAGAATTTTTCCACAGGGCATTTCGATTTATGTGACACTTCTGTAGATCTTAATTTTAAACTTTGAGAAAAGTATTTAAAACACTTATAAAAGGACTTTCCACTATTTCAGCTATCTGATCATATATATATAATATAATATATTTTTTAACATGTACTGTATATGGAAACAGATTTAAGTTTTCCTGTCCGATGTATTTCTTGCATTTTATATACCCATATTTTTTTATTTATTTCTGTTTGTTTTGCTAATTCAGAAATAAACCAAAATTATTGCCTTTTACGTGACCCCTAAAAGTGGCTTTAAAAACAGAGGACTGTAAATATCCGTCTCCTTTCATTTAAACAAAATCGTTGTTAATCTCGGATGCCCGCCCGTGGTACAATACAATGCTCCTTTCACATTTTACAAACTATACGTTTATTATTTACAAAATGTGAAAACTTACTTCTATTATTTATTTTTAAAAATCCCTGCGCAAAAATGTTGTGCTGTGGTGGGGAGGGGTGTCTGTTAAACTAACGCCACCAGACTAAACAATCGCCAAGTAAACTTTGCTTAAAAGGCTGCTGTAAAAAAAACCTAAAGAAGCTTTGTTCCCATTTAACTTAGTCGCATGTTAAAATATTTTTGTTATGATAATATTGCAAAAGCGGGATGCAAAGTAGCCTATCATATCAAAGCGCTGTCTTTAGAATATTAGCGCCCTGGCTTCTCCACTTGGCGCATTTGAAGGGACCATTTTAAAGGCGATTGTCTCTAATGACATTTACCGGATCAGAACATGCTGCTAATTCGATCATCAAGCTTTGCCCTCTTGAACAATGCCAGAGTAATTTTTCCCAAAGTTTGTTAAATTGATCAAAATTAGGCAAATGAATAGGGATCTCCAGGCTCTCCCTCTTGCAGGTGACAGTGAATAATACTTTTAGACCAGCTGCATTTTTCCTTTTATTTTTCTCTCTCTTCCCCCCACAATGCTTAAAGATCTCCCATTATTAAAATTTAGGCCAACGAAACTATTCATTCGTTTCAATAGACATTTTCTTATAGGATAATAGGCTACAAATTGAGCCCACCAAATCGAATCCAGTGGTGGGTAGCCTCGTGTGCCAAAGTCTGCTGGGGCTGGTTTTGAAGCAGGCAATGTTCGTGTGCCAGCCCCGGTCCCACACCTGCCGAGGTCTCCAATAAATAATGAGTGGAAACAAAAGCTTGCCATCTCCCATAAAATGGATGTGTCACCAAGTCGTGTGAGAACAAACGAGAGCCTTCCCGTTCCCTTGAACTCGGCGGAACAGCCTATTAAAGGCTTACTTAATTACTTTAATGACTCCGGACATGCTTGAGGGCTGGGATCGCTCGCTTGAGTTTTGTAAACAGGCGAAATCGAAAGGGAGAGGGAGAGGGGGGAGGCGGAGAGAAAGAGTGGGGGAAAGAAACTTTTTTTTTGTTTCTTCTTTCTTCTGTTCTTGTGCGCACTGCGCCCTGATGGATCAGGGCAGACACCAGGCTTAGTTCGCATTTCCCGCCTTTTTATTGCTATGCAAATGATATTCGGGAAGCGATCACGTGTCTTTTGAAGAGCCACGTGGATTAACAAAGCCGGACTGCCCCCTGCTAACCCCAGTCTATAGTAGTCCAGCCCCAGATTTCTGCCACCTCTTTAACCACCTATTCCCCAATGCCCCGCTCTCTAATCCCGGCGAATAATTTAGGCCATGAATGCCCTGGCCCCCTTAATGATCGCTTTATAAGGGAGCCACTTACAGCCTGGGAGGAGCACAGTCGCGTTTATATTTTACCACAGAAGGCACACGGAGGAAAAGACTGGCTGCCATCGGTGAAAGCCTGTTTTTTAATTGCTCAGTTTTATCTTCTTTGTCTGAAGATGTCCTCCAAAACGAAAGAGCGCAAGGTAAGAGCACCTTCATGTTTTAAATCCCTCCACTCTCACTGTTCTCTTCCAGCAGTACTTTTTTTGTGACACTGTAAATTGCAATACAGTCCAGCCTATTTATTTTTTGCTGTTACAGTGAGATATTGTTTTCATTCCTTTTTATTCAAAGCTAAATTTCTGGTAGCGTGCAATGAAAATCTGTCCACCTCCTCAGAGAGGGGTGTCCCCAGTAACACCGCATTAATCCGCGGGACGTCCCGCTCCCATTCCACGTTTCTTTCTGTAACCCAGACTTTTTTTAATTTCTCAGTCTGCTCCAGTGTCCCACAAAGTTATTGAGAAAAGACGCAGAGATCGGATCAATCGCTGTCTGAACGAACTTGGCAAAACTGTTCCAATGGCACTGGCAAAGCAGGTACTTTCTGCACACTTTTTAATCGTGTCTATTTAAAAAAAATAATAAATGATTAAAACTAGTGCTGTTGCTTTCACAGCGCACAGCAGACTGGTCGTTTATTATCTGCAGCTATTGTATTGTGGTATTTTATTTCAGGGCACTGGGAAGCTGGAAAAGGCTGAGATCTTGGAAATGACAGTTCAGTATTTAAGGGCTCTGCACTCGGCTGACTTCGCCAGAGGAAGAGAAAAAGGTAAAGGGACACAGCCCTCTCAAAAAACATCAGAAAGTAACCTTGCTTCAAAACGTTTTAACTTTGGGAAGCTGGGGTGAGGTATTAAGGCTTGGGGGGAGGTATTAAGGCTTGGGGTGAGATATTAAGCGCAGAATGTGCTTGCAACTTTTGAGCGCAAATTTTGGGTAGAAAACTTTCAAGTGTAGATCAGGTTAAAAATGTGACCACTTTCTTCCCTCTCTGCCGCGACCCATTTCTCACACATGTCAGTACGGTGTGTATCTGTGCACATTAATAAAACGCTGCATGTTTTCATTCTCCAATAAAATAATATAATGCATAGCACCTTTTTTTCTAGTAAAAATAAACTACATTGAATAAACTGGACAGTGGCGTTTCCTTTTTAGTGAAACTCCAAACTACACATGTTTGAAGTGGCGCTCTGGGGCCGTTACGCATGCATCAGACATGATTACTGTTGCGTTTGGGCACACGGACTTTATAACATTAAAAAATAACTTTAATGATCTGTGAGCGCCCCTCTCTCCCATTTCACGGAAGTTGCCAACCTGGGGGAAAAAAATGAAACACATCAAAGTCGCCCCTTTCTCCCTCCCCTCTCCCCCCCCCCCCTCTCGAAACTTCACCTTAGGGAATGTATGCCTCCAGATTGGATGGAAATGTCTGCGTTTTGTACCATTTATTTGGCATTAACAAATTCTAACAAGCAAGTTTGGTGTCTGTGCCAACGCGATCCTTTAATAGCATAACAAGACGCACTATTTTACTATCAGAAAATCCGAATGGGAATATCAGTACTAATGCTTGGCCCATACTCAAATGGGTCTGTAACCTCGACCTATCTCCAAATGTTTTCAAAATCCCCACAGCAAACTCTAATTCGAATGGTGTGATTTAAATAATAGCACTGATGTTTTAATACCCATACAATTCTGCAATCATTTCTAACATTGCAATTGAGTTCATGTTGTTGTATTAGCATGTCTGTTTTATCTAACAGCATTTTGGAAGTCTAATATTACCCAAAGCGTTAGTGGATAGTTGTATTAGCACAGAATCTGATCAAATGTGTTTTTTTACGTAGGCGAGTTATTAGCAGAGTTTGCGAACTATTTCCACGCTGGTTATCACGAGTGTATGAAGAACCTCGTCCATTATCTGACCACGGTGGAGCGAATGGAGACTAAGGACACCAAATACGCCCGAATCCTCGCCTTCTTGCAGTCTAAAGCTCGCCGTTGTACCGACCCCATATTCGGGCCAATATCCTCTCACGATACAGAATATTCGTATCAGTTTCACCCCGTTCCAGAGTTTACAAACTCGCGTTTAAACGAATCACTAATGCAGCAAGGGTCCGGGGTGGCGAGAACGCAACCATTGCACTGGCACGGCTCAGCGCGGAGTCCCGGACTCCCCTTTATCCCGAGTCCGACTATGCCCATGGCAAACACGGGGCAGCAACACAACTTCCTGCACTCTGTGCAGGGCCTTGATCGCCATTACATTAATTTGATTGGACATTCTCACCCAAATACCTTCAGCCTACACAACTCTCAGCACACAAACTTCTAAAAAGACTTTGGGATGGTGCTATGGATCCATGTAGAGCAATTCTTCAGTTAGAGCCCATCGCACTCATTCTGTGATTCCAACAACGCCGTAAGAAACTGGTGCAACCCGTCTTATACTTGAGTTTAAGTGATATAGCGTGGTATCAGGTTGAATACATAATATTTTAGTATGAATCATCCATTTATGAATTGGTCCTACACAGAGTTAAAGCAGTCCAAATTCTGAAGTAATTAAATTAAATCTATCGGGTTTTACATGGGCTTTCGGCAGCTAGAGTGCCTCCAATTTCCGTCCTGGCGGTTCAAGGTTATACTGTGTATGCCATACCGTAATATCTATTTTGATAACGAATATTGTTCAGTGTATTTTGGTGAAAATGTTAACGTCATTCTTGTTTGATTTGAATTTTTATAATTGTATCACGCTTTTAACTGGAACTATATTCTGGAATATATTTTTAATTCAGTTGCTCTAAAAAATTGGGGATGGGAAAGCCTGGTTTTATATATTATACATATTAAAAAATTTCGCGCACATGTTTCACAAAATGCAAAATAATTAAAGAGTGCAGTTTTATTCTTCCAGTTCTGTCCTGTCTGTAAGTTATTTACTTTGGCGCCGTGCCGCACTTATTTACAAAACATCCGACTGTCCATAAGACAAACATAAAAGTATGTCCTTATCTTTATTCTCCCTGTTCAGGCGATGAAATGTTCAAGCATTTGTTGTCATTCGCCACGTACCTGCTTGGCAGTGTTTTTTTCCCCATTCCATGCTGTGTGAAGGAAAGGTGCAGATTTGCGCAACTCCAACTCGGGCTTATACAGCGCATTCTTCAGTCTGTCATTCGACCTACTAAAAATAAATCGACTTAGTCTTCAAGTATTCTGGAATTTAAATGGTTCACATAAATGCAAAAATAACGCGGGTGTGATCTGGACTGCAGAATTTCCAATATCCCGGTGCGTTATAATCCAGAGGGACGCAACGGCGCTGCTCACATCCTTGTGAGGAAAGTGGCATCAGCACAGTCAGCTCTGTAAACCAGGAGCTTGAACTGTACCGGCTGCGGAAATGGATATGATAAACATGAATAAAAACACCCGCCGTTACCGTTCGGGCTATGAACCACTTTTAAATAACATCCGTAACGTTAACACCGTCCAAAACGAAATGAATAATTGGAAAAATAGTTTTGTCAGGTAACGATGAATTCGATTGAAAGGTAACGATGAATTCTCATTCTATTTTACTTTGACGCACATACAGCACCGCCCTCATTGAAGTGGACAAACGTTTTCTCTAATAATTGGAACCCCCCTCACCATCCAAAACGCACATGTTCTGCGTTTAACATACTTTACACTTATTCATTGATTTTTGTGATTTTTTTTTGACAATGTCACGTCAAAGTAAAAATCCAAGATTTCTTCGCAAATCTGGTTTAGCCACTCGGGTAAAAGTTTACTGTCACCGTTACACTTTTGACTTTTTGCACTGTGCGCTCATTCAACGGCCTAACCGCAGCTTTTATAAATGGGCTGCATCATTCACGATCTGAACGCAGTGTCTTCTCGCTGTCTGTCCCTGAAGAGTGTGCGGACCCGGGATGATTAATAATTCTAGGATTTAACCAGTCTGGTGCTGCGCTCCCCGCACTCACTTTGTGCACATGGGCCAGCGATTGGAAAGGCCGTACCCCTAATAGTATTTACACAACCAGGTAAAGTACAATGGGATTCAAAAAATATCGAGTCTAGCCCGCCCTTCACCAGGAGTTAAAATAGTTTCCTACAATTAAGAAGGTCGTTGGGGAATATTTATCTCTAGCTGGGTGAGTGATGACAGCCCAGACTCCTGGTGTCCCCTTGGTGCCAGAATATTGGCTGAACTTTGCCATTCAGGTAGGGAATTTCGTGTAGAATATGTAAGTCATAGAATTCTTTATCCTGAACAACCTTCAGAAACCTTCAAGAACTAAAGAATCGGCAGCGAGATCTTGCCTTTATTCACTTAATTGTTTTGACGATGGAAAGCGGACATTTTTTAAGCCATTACCAAAGAAAAATTAAATAAAAATAACACTTTATGGACCGTACACTGTCAATGTTGCGCATAGTTAATCAGTTCAACGCGCAACCGGAATCGTTGCCGGACTAACCACCCTTTGTTGCAACGGTAACCACTAGGAAATCCGCTAGCAACTAAAAAATCCTTTGACTAATAAATCTGATGACTAATGTAGATATGGAAACCAATAGAACAACTTTTCGATTGCAGAGCACAGATATTAATGGCACTTAAAAGTAACTGTTATACATTTATTTGTTCACAGTTTTAATTACTGAATGCCATATAATTCAAGCTTAAACATAGGTGTGGAAAAAAGAAAAAGAAAGACTTGCATTTTTATGGCACCTTTCACGATCAACGGACTTCTCAAAGCGCTTTACAGCCAATGGAGTAATTTTTGGAGTGTAGTCACAGTTGAAATGTGGGAAAATATGGAACAAGCAGAGTTGTGACCCCATAACATCTCCAATTATTATGTTTTCATTGCTCGTGTTATTTAATAAGAATTGTCAAAAACATAAGAAATATGGCTCATGGATTAACTTTAATGATGTGTTTCATAGATTTTTTTTCTAAGTTGTGCCTTGCATTATTCTGAAGTGATTGGTTTGTAAACATTCTTTATACTGCAGTCTGATTTTTACAGTTACATTTCAAAAAGCCTATTGACCCCAAGATAGTCGATTCCATTAGAAGTATTTAGTTTCCTGGCACTATATTTCTAATACAGATACATATTTTAATTTTAATATTTTATTTTAATTTTAATATTTTAGTATCTATATTCTGTGCAATAGTTTACAGTGCTGTATATATATATAATATTTATATATGAAATATCCAACAGGGAATGTTAAGGTTGGACATTATAGAAGTTCCAAATTTTTTTTAATGTTCTTACTTTTCCCCCATATCTTCTGAAGGAGGTTGACCTTGCTGATCCATTGTTCCGCGCAAACTTTTGGTACTTCATCCATTCTTAATATGTGAGCCTAGTAATTATGCTATTACAATATGGGGGTGGAAAGGGGAGATTGTACAGTGCGGGGTTACTGTTGATACTGGTACCAGTACAATCTTTAAAGTATTATGAGTGGACAGTGTAGTTACCCCAGCAGCCGTCACTGCTTCAGTAAAGCTAATAGTTGGCATTTTCTGCAGTCCAGCTCATATATGTTTGAAACTCAAACTTGGGGCCCTACTGCAAAAAGTGGGAAGAAATTGTATAGACTTACCTTTCTGTGATGCAATGTTGGGGAGGAAAGGTAAAAAAATATGCTGAGCAAAAAAAATTCCAACAAGGAAATAACCTAAAATCAAGACATTCTCAAACCTACTTTATGCAAGCAGCCATATGCTGCATTCCTCACCCATCCCTTCCAAATTTCTTTCCTGAAATTATGATTACAATGGACACCATCAGCCCTCTGGTACACTGCCCAAATTATCATTCTTTATGTGTGTGAATCTTGTGCATAGTGCTGTTAGCAAGCTGTTGTTCATCAAAAAATGGTCAGTTGGCAAAGCATTGGATGGTTGCCGGTGCCCATGGAACCACAGCCCAAAATAATCAGTATATTCATGGAAGAAAATTGGGAGTGGGTGAATGAGAAATATAGTAAGGGACTCACTCCATTGTACATACTTGACACAAGAATGTTCTTATCCAACATCTATATGTGCACTTTCCAGGAAAGGACATTAAACAGCAATTGGGGATGGGAATCTTTGTTAACTTGTCGCTCACTAACCCTAGCTATAAACACAAATTGTAATGCCCTTATGACTGCCTGTGCTGAGATCAGCTAACTCCGCACAGATCAGGACAGTGTCCTAAGCCCAACCATCTTCAGCTGCTTCATCAGTGACCTTCCCTCCATCATAATGTCAGAAGTGGGGTTGTTTGCTGATGATTGCACAGTGTTCAGTACCATTCGCAACTCCTCAGATAATGAAGCAGTCCATGCCCACATCCTGGACGACATTCAGTCTTGAGCTGATAAGTGGCAAGTAACATTCATGCCACACAAGTGGCAGAAAATTACTATCTCCAAAAAGCAACAGTCTAGCCACCGCCCCATGACATTCAACGGTATTACCATCGCCGAATCCCCCACCATCAACATCCTGGGGGTCACCATTGATCTGAAACATAACTTGACCAGGCACATAAATACTGTGACAATAAGAGCAGGTCAGAGGCTGGGTATTCTGTAGCGAGTGTCTCACCTCCTTACTCACCAAAGCCTTTCCACCATCTACAAGGCACAAGTCAGAAGTGTGATGGAATACTCTCCACTTGCCTGGATGAGTGCAGCTCCAACAACACTTAAGAAGCTCGACACAATCCAGAACAAAGCAGCCAACTTGATTGGCACCCCATCCACCACCTTAAACACTCACTTCACCATCGGTGCACCGTGGCTGCAGTGTGTACCATCTATAAGATGTACTGCAGCAACTCGCCAAGGATTGTTTGGCAGCACCTCCCAAACCCGTGACCTCTACTACCTAGAAGGACAAGGGCAGCAGGCGCATAGGAACACCATCACCTCCAAATTCCCTTTCATGTCACACACCATCCTGACTTGGAAATATATCGTTGTTCCTTCATTGTCGCTGGGTCAAAATCCTGGTACTTCCTCCCTTACAGCACTGTGGGAGTACCTTCACCATACAGACTGCAGCGGCTCAAAAAGACGACTCACCACCACCTTGTCAAGGGCAATTAGGGATGGGCAATAAATGCTGGCCTTGCCAGTGATGTCCACATCCCAGGACCGAATAAAAAAAAGTCAGGGATCAAACCTGAGACCTTTCTTATCTGAATGGCTGAGCACCACACCAAGCAGTTCACTTACCTACCAAATCATGAGAAAGAGCGTGTGTGTCAAAATGTTTTAAAAAATCTAATTGCTTGCTCTGGATGTGTGCACAAGTTGATGTCTTGGCACCACATGGTTCTTTTTGGTACAGTTTGTAACAAAATCCCACCAATTCCAGTTATACTTGAGATGAAATCAGGCAAGACTACCTTCTCCAGATGATCTTGTACATTTAGGAGAAAGCCAAACCCATTACATTAGATAGGATTATGCTGCCATTATATTACATGGCTTGCCTTGATATAATATGAAATGTTGCTCCACAACAATGCGCATCCACACTCTATCCATCACCATGCCTGCCTACTGAGAGTGTAGCACCCCCACCTCTGAGTCAGAATGTTGTGGGTTCAAGTCCCACTCCAGGGACTTAAGCACATAAATCTAGGCTGACACTCCAGTGCAGTGCTGAGGGAATTCTGCACTGTCAAAGATGCCGTCTTTCAGATGAGACATTAAACTGAGGTCCCGTCTGCTCTCTCAGGTGGACATAAATAATCCCATGGCACTATTTCAAAGAAGAGCAGGGGAGTTATTCCCAGTGTCCTGGCCAATAGTTATCCCTCAATTAACATAACAAAAACAGATAATCTGGTCGTTATCACATTGCTGTTTGTACGAGCTTGCTGTGAGCAAATTAGCTGCTGCGCTTCCCACATTACAACAGTGCCTACACTCCAAAATTACTCAATTGGCTGTAAAGTGCTTTGAGAGGTCTGGTGGTCGTGAAAGGCGCTATATAAATGCAAGTTTTTCTTTCTTTACTTTCAGTTGTATAACATTACCTGCCTCTGTCCCTACACTACCTTCATCGCTGCTGAAACCTATGAATATCTTCAGTGCTATAGCTAGTCTTCTGATTTCCATCCTACACAAACTGCAACTCATCTAAAATGCACAGCCTGATTCCTACCGTACTGACCTCACTTCCCTCAACATCACCCAACATATTGATTTCAATAGTTTCGTCTTTGTTTACAAGTCCCTTTAAAGAAAGAAAAAAAAGATTTGCATTTATATAGCGTCTCTCATGACCTCAGAAGTCCGAAAGCACTTTACAGCCAATGAAGAACATTTTGAAGTGTAATCACTGTTGTAATGTAGGAAACATGGCAGCCCATTTTCACATAGCAAGCTCCACAAACAGCAATGTGATAATGACCAGATAATCTATTTTTTTGTGATGTTGATTGAGGGATAAATATTGACCAGGAAACTAGAGATATCTCCCCTGCTCTTCTTCGAAATAGTTCCATGGGATCTTTTATGTCCACCAGGGAGAGCAGACAGGGCCTCGGTTTAATGTCACATCCAAAAGACGGCACCTCCAACAGCACAGCACTCATTCAGTACTGCACTGGCGTGTCAGCCTGGATTTATTGTGCCCAAGTCTCTGAAGTGGGACTATGAACTCACGACCTTCTGACTCAGAGGCAAGAGTGTTACCAACTGAGCCACAGCTGACACTAAGGCCTAGCCATACCCTACCTCTGTAATCACATCCAGGTCTACATCCCAGCTGGCCCCTCTACAATTTAATGTTGGCTTACTGTGTCTCCCTCTCCTACATTAAACAGTGACCACACTTCAAAAGTACTTCATTGGCTGTAAAGTGCTTTGGGACGTATGGAGGTTGTAAAAGGTGCTACATAAATGCAAGTCTTTCTTTCTCCCTCCTCTTCACCATCACTGACAGAATTTTCAGTTGTCATGCCCCTGCATGCTGGAATTCTCTTCCAAATCCTCTCCCCTTCGTCAAAAACCTCCTCAAAATACATCTCTTCAATCACTGCTTCAGTCACTTCCTCTATCATCATCATTATCTACTTTGTCAAAAGCCCTCATAATTTTGAACACCTCTGTTAAATCTCCCCTTAAACTGCTCTGAGGAGAACAATCTCAGCTTCTCTCGTCTCTCCATCTCTTAAAAAGATTATTTTTTTTTAGCAGCACCTTTAATGTACGACTAAGTAGTGGCGACTAGAACAACCGGGTTGATTCCTAGTGCAACTGCCTTAGTTGATTTTAGCAGTGGCAATGATTGGCCTCCTAAATTTGACCTCAGGAACGGCGGAATCCACAAGGGCGTCACCCCTGATTAGTATTCTGTGACTCTTGCGGAAAGAACATAAATAATTCTTCAGCTGAGAACAGGATCGGGCTGGGCTGTGATACCTCCCATGGTTGAATAGCCGACGAACATTCATGGGGCGATCCCATGAAGAATGGCGAGGCTGGCCCCACTGGAAGACGAAACCAACAGGTCTCGGAGCTTTTCGATTGTTAAGAAGTTGCAATTTCCCAAGGCCCGTCTTTTCTTCAGAGCTGTTAAATAATGAAATATTGATTTTTTTTTTGTGGCTAATTTTGAATCTAAGTTTTGCTCCGTGACCAAACTACAATCGAAGGCTCTATTGTGGCCAAGGACCAAAAGATTAACTCGCGGCGATTAAAGGATTGTTGTTTAACCTTTACAACGATCGCCGATATAACACTATTATATATTATCATTTATAACTTGCTATTTTATTTAATGATTGATGTTTTGACGAAAGTTGATACTCTAAATTCTCCTTTTGACAGAAGATGCAGACACGGTTGGCTGCTCATTTAACTGGAAGCGTTACAAAAACGCCTTGAGATCTGCTATACCAGTTAGAATTAAAGTCTTAAAAATAACATGACCCAAAGCATCAATTTGCCAAATCTGGCCAAAAGTCGAAGTAGCAGATAAGTTGTGTCTTTCCAAAAAGATCATCAACGTCAGCTCAACCCAGGAGGGGATTGATTCAAACCAGATTGTGACTAAATGTGTTTTTTCCCCTCTCCCACAAAGACTGAATTCATTTCTTCCTTTTCTCTTCACACTTTTCTTTAAGTAAGTTGTATAGCGATGGTTTCCAAGAGAGCCGCAACAGAACACAGAACGTTTCGCTGGGTTCTTTTTTCTCTCTCCCTCGGCTCTCTCTCTCTCTATCTCTTTTTATTTTGACTGGAGGTGCTCCATTGTAAAAGCTGTGAAAAGGGACATTCCCCGCTTCCTTGCGCTTCACCCTTGAGTGGGCGAGAATAAAAATAACCGTCTCCATTAAATCAAAGGCTCCCTCTGTGTCCTGGGGAAACAAAAAAAAAAGCTGGGTTTGGCTGCTAGTGCCCCGAGTCCCGCAGGCTCTGCTGGCCGGGACGATGAGCTCTCAATCCCGGATTGCTGTCCCAATAGCTTCCCTAATACAGAGCTCACTTGTGCGTCCAGGCGTACACTGTGCAAACAGATCGGCGTGTTCCAGCCACACACAAACACTTTTTAAAGAAAAAACACACTGACAGAAACCCATTCTAACAGCTATTGTAATCTGCCATGCAGGTGTCAGCTGCAAACTAGTGGATGGACACGTTAATCTGCTGAGCAGCACCAATCCCCCATAGAAGGGGCAGAGTCGATGCAGATTGTAGCTATCTGGAGGTTTACGCGAACCGCTCGCTTGTTTTATTGGCGATCTTCTGCAAACAGGGGTTTTGAAAAGAGACAGTATCCCCTTTTTATTTGTTTTCTTTCTGCCCACAAAGAACCAGTGACCTTTTATTGTTATTCAATATGTGTAGGATTTAAAAAAACAAATGTCACCAATGAGATTTACACAAGCTTCTCGTTTACTTGGCTCGAACTTGGCTCGCGATTTCAGGTATTATAACGAAATGCAGTCAAATATATCGGGAATTGTTGATTCTTCTGCCTGGTCTGAATGAGGTGTGTGTGTGTGGAGTGAGGGCAGTATGCAGTATTACTTCGCAACTTTTAAACTGGTTCAAATATAATTAAATTGAACGTTTCATTTATACGCGGAGTGCAAGATATACATTGGGCATTCGCCTCTTTAATTTAAAAGAAAATGATCAGTTCCATTGGAATTACTTTTCTGAAAATTTCTCAGCGTCCTGCAAATTTCGTTTAGCCTTCAGTCTGAATGTCCCAAAAATAAATCCGCCGTTGGGTAAAAGTAAATGGCATCTAGGCTGACGCTGTGATCCTATAATCGGTCCACACACTGAACGTGCTTGTGAGGATTAACAGGGGAGGAGGTGACTCGTTCCATTTATGGTATTGGATCCAGGCCCATCTACCCGGCGACGGTCCCTAATCTGGGTTTCATGTTGATGCTAGTGGACAAAATCTTAATAGTTAACTGTTAAATAGTTAGGTTATGCAAAACACGTACAGCAGCGTACTATCCGGTGAAAATTAAACGTTAAATGTATTAGTAGTTGAGTAATACCCCTCCAAAAAACACTATCACTGGGACACTAACTGACCCGTGTGCATTTCAATGCCATTGCACAACCATCCGGTTAAAAGGGACAAGACTGTTTGCGCTTCCTCGCGGCATTGTGAAAGCGCCTTGGGTCGTCGTTCTACTGTAAAGGCGCTATATAAATGCTGTTTCGCCGCTGTCCCTGCACAAATGCCACATTTCAAGGTTGTTTTTTGTTCACAGATTTCCTCCCCCCCCCAAACAGGATGGAGTAAAACGTAAATGTGCCCATAAACCAGATCTAGCCGTCCTTTTATTTCCCACAGTCCCCGTCATAACTCAACCATGGGACAGAACTGCAAACTAAAGATACATTCAACAAAAACGGGAAAAGCACCCTTCCACATTTCGATCAACAGCTTCAGAACAGAAATCAGCGACACTGAGAATATCTTCACTTTAAACTGCATGGCGGCGACCTGATCTTAAATAGGGTCTGTTTTTCCAGGAGTTATACGGGTTATAAAATCCGTACGACAAATAATGAGAATTGATATTGGAGTGGACTACAGGAACTGGAAGAACGAGGTTTTTATTGTTAAAATATCTGAAGTAGTAAAACCCGGGATAAATCGTTCGGGTGTAACTCGACGTGCCCAGGGATGCTTTGCAATCCCAACCTGACCCTAACTTTATATAATAAGCAGATGCTCACACTTACCGCCTTACTACCGCCAGCCAGAAGCTGAATAAATAAAGGCTGTGGATTTTTATTAAGTTTGGCAGATACACTTGTACATGTGATATATTCACAGAGCACAAGCACACACAGCTTCCTACATGGCAGGCAGCTCTCTCAGAAGCCTCCGGAAATCTGCCTGGTTCTGTTTATTATTAACCCTGCAATTGCAGTACACAATACATCCACATCCACAGTGTGGAGCTACAAACAATTCAAGCTTCCAGAAATTACACTTCTCCCTCCTTAATGGAGAAACCATCATAACAAACATCATACATAACTTTCATGTTTATACATAACACAGGATATATAACTTATTTTTTTCCATATTTACAAATTTAACTTTACCACTTGTTATCTGTTTTGAAGAGGATACCTTCGCTCTCGAACAGAACCTTACAAACCTGGTGTCGATTTCACACTCATTCGAGGCTCATCCTGAGGAACGTTTTCCTCCACAGAATTTCCTTGATTTTCATTTGAAGTCACTCCAACTTCAGGCTCTTTGTTTTCCTGACTCGGACTCAGACTTTCATTCTGATTCTCTCCTGGATTTGTTTCCAGTATATTGGATTTAGGATTTGCTACTGGTGTACCAAGACTATCTGATGAGTCAGAAATAATTGAATCATTCCCACCTTCATCTCCTTCCATATCTGAGGGTAAAATATGATCAATATGAACAAACCTAACCTGTCCATTATCAAGCATCTTTACCAAATATGTGCGAGAACCACATATCTTCACCACTCTTCCTGGTAACCACTTTAACCAGTTATGGTGATGGTTCTTCACTCTCACCTTCTGGTTTAATTTCACACTTCTCTCTTTTACTCTACCTCTATCCTGATTCTCTTTCTGTTTTAATTGTGTCTCTTCTACGGACTGTGTCAAATTTAGCTTTAACAACGAGAATCTGGTTCGTGGCGGTCGTTTGAGAAACAACTCTGCTGGTGTTCTACCAGTAGTTGTATGAGGAGTATTTCGATATGTAATCAAAAAATTAGCCAATTTATGATCCAATGACAACTGCCGTTTTCTTGGATTTGGATCTAACATTTGTTTTATGAGGGCACGTTTTACAATTTGTACTGTGCGCTCTGCTGCATCATTCGAAGCAGGGTGGTATGGTGGAACCTTGGTATGTTTCACACCATTTTTGCTCGTGAATTGTGCAAATTCTTCGGAATGAAATTGTGGTCCATTATCCAAAACAATTTCTTCAGGGAGGCCAAATTAAGAAAATGATTTCCACAAAATGTCCAATGTTTTACTTGTTATTTTCCACATAGGAAACACCTCAACCCACTTCGAATGGCTATCAATCACAATGAACAATTGTTGGCCTTCTAACTCAGCAAAGTCAATATGTAGCCCTTGCCACACCCTGGGAGGCCATTTCCATGGCTGTAATGGTACTGGTGGTGGTTGCTTGCTTACCGATTGACATGTCGTACACTGACTCACGATGTACTCTATATCTTTATCAAGACCTGGTCACCATAAATAACTGTGTGCAAAACTCATGGTCAAGCACATTCCCAGGTGCTGGTCATGGAGGTCTCCTAATAATTTGGACCTGAATTTATTCGGTATAACCACTCTTGCACCCCACATGATACAATCTTTATCGACTGATAATTAATTCCTATGAATGAAGAATGGATGTGTATCTTTGTCTGTTACCTGGTTTGGCCAGCCATTTGCAATATACTCATACACCTTTGACATCACTGGGTCACTTTTGGTTGTTCTACCAATCTCTTCAGCTGTGACTGGCAGTTCGTCAATATATGAAAAATAAAACACTTCTTCCCTATCGGGTGTAACTTGTGATGGGGAAGGCGATCTAGACATAGCATCAGCATTACTGTGATCAGCTGATCGTCTATATTCAATATCATATGTATATGATGACAAAATCAAAGCCCATCTCTGCATTCGGGCTGCAGCTAATGTTGGAACTGGGGACTTTGGATGGAGGACTGCTGTTAGGGACTTGTGGTCCGTAACGATGGTAAACTTATGACCATACAAGTATTTGTGAAACTTCTTGACCCCAAAAATTAATGCCAAAGCTTCCCTTTCAATTTGCGCATAATTATTCTCACTGGCACTGAGAGTGCGTGAAGCAAAAGCAATTGGTCTCTCCTCCCCACTATGTAATACGTGAGAGATTACTGCCCCAACTCCATACAGAGAGGCATCACATGCTAGCTTAATCTCCTTAGATATATCATAGTGAACTAACATGATGCTCTCTACCAATTTGATTTTACACTCCTTGAATGCTGTATCGCATTCTTTTGACCGCTTCCAATGGACCTGTTTTTTCAAAAGTTAATTCAGTGGATGTAATACTGTAGCCAAATTTGGTAGGAACTCCCATAATAGTTCAAAAGACCCAAGAATGCACGAAGTTCAGTGACATTCCTGGGAGTGGGTGCATTTCTAATTGCATCCAATTTTTCCATGGTTGGATGTAAACCATCTTTGTCTACTCTGTAACATAGACATAGAAACATAGAAAATAGGTGCAGGAGTAGGCCATTCGGCCCTTCTAGCCTGCACCGCCATTCAATGAGTTCATGGCTGAACATTCAACTTCAGTACCCCATTCCTGCTTTCTCGCCATACCCCTTGATCCCCCTAGTAGTAAGGACCTCATCTAACTCCTTTTTGAATATATTTAGTGAATTGGCCTCAACAACTTTCTGTGGTAGAGAATTCCACAGGTTCACCACTCTTTGGGTGAAGAAGTTCCTCCGTATCTCGGTCCTAAATGGCTTACCCCTTATCCTTAGACTGTGACCTCTGCTTCTGGACTTCCCCAACATTGGGAACATTCTTCCTGCATCTAACCTGTCTAACCCCGTCAGAATTTTAAATATTTCTATGAGGTCCCCTCTCATTCTTCTGAACTCCAGTGAATACAAGCCCAGTTGATCCAGTCTTTCTTGATAGGTCAGTCCCGCCATCCCGGGAATCAGTCTGGTGAACCTTCGCTGCACTCCCTCAATAGCAAGAATATCCTTCCTCAGGTTAGGAGACCAAAACTGTACACAATACTCCAGGTGTGGCCTCACCAAGGCCCTGTACAACTGTAGCAACACCTCCCTGCCCCTGTACTCAAATCCCCTTGCTATGAAGGCCAACATGCCATTTGCTTTCTTAACCGCCTGCTGCACCTGCATGCCAACCTTCAATGACTGATGTACCATGACACCCAGGTCTCTTTGCACCTCCCCTTTTCCTAATCTGTCACCATTCAGATAATAGTCTGTCTCTCTGTTTTTACCACCAAAGTGGATAACCTCACATTTATCCACATTATACTTCATCTGCCATGCATTTGCCCACTCACCTAACCTATCCAAGTCGCTCTGCAGCCTCACAGCATCCTCCTCGCAGCTCACACTGCCACCCAACTTAGTGTCATCCGCAAATTTGGAGATACTACATTTAATCCCCTCATCTAAATCATTAATGTACAGTGTAAACAGCTGGGGCCCCAGCACAGAACCTTGCGGTACCCCACTAGTCACTGCCTGCCATTCTGAAAAGTACCCATTTACTCCTACTCTTTGCTTCCTGTCTGACAACCAGTTCTCAATCCATGTCAGTACACTACCCCCAATCCCATGTGCTCTAACTTTGCACATCAATCTCTTGTGTGGGACCTTGTCGAACGCCTTCTGAAAGTCCAAATATACCACATCAACTGGTTCTCCTTTATCCACTCTACTGGAAACATCCTCAAAAAATTCCAGAAGATTTGTCAAGCATGATTTCCCTTTCACAAATCCATGCTGACTTGGACCTATCATGTCACCTCTTTCCAAATGCACTGCTATGACATCCTTAATAATTGATTCTATCATTTTACCCACTACCGATGTCAGGCTGACCGGTCTATAATTCCCTGTTTTCTCTCTCCCTCCTTTTTTAAAAAGTGGGGTTACATTGGCTACCCTCCACTCCATAGGAACTGATCCAGAGTCAATGGAATGTTGGAAAATGACTGTCAACGCATCCACTATTTCCAAGGCCACCTCCTTAAGTACTCTGGGATGCAGTCCATCAGGCCCTGGGGATTTATCGGCCTTCAATCCCATCAATTTCCCCAACACAATTTCCCGGCTAATAAGGATTTCCCTCAGTTCCTCCTCCTTACTAGACCCCCCGACCCCTTTTATAACCGGAAGGTTGGTCGTGTCCTCCTTCGTGAATACCGAACCAAAGTACTTGTTCAATTGGTCCGCCATTTCTTTGTTCCCCGTTATGACTTCCCCTGATTCTGACTGCAGGGGACCTACGTTTGTCTTTACTAACCTTTTTCTCTTTACATATCTATCGAAACTTTTGCAATCCGTCTTAATGTTCCCTGCAAGCTTCTTCTCATACTCCATTTTCCCTGCCCTAATCAAACCCTTTGTCCTCCTCTGCTGAGTTCTAAATTTCTCCCAGTCCCCAGGTTCGCTGCTATTTCTGGCCAATTTGTATGCCACTTCCTTGGCTTTAATACTATCCCTGATTTCCCTTGATAGCCACGGTTGAGCCACCTTCCCTTTTTTATTTTTATGCCAGACAGGAATGTACAATTGTTGTAGTTCATCCATGCGGTCTCTAAATGTCTGCCATTGCCCATCCACAGTCAACCCCTTAAGTATCATTCGCCAATCCATCCCAGCCAATTCACACCTCATACCTTCAAAGTTAGCCTTCTTTAAGTTCTGGACCATGGTCTCTGAATTAATTGTTTCATTCTCCATCCCAATGCAGAATTCCACCATATTATGGTCACTCTTCCCCAAGGGGCCTCGCACAACGAGATTGCTAATTAATCCTCTCTCATTACATAACACCCAGTCCAAGATGGCCTCCCCCCTAGTTGGTTCCTCGACATATTGGTCTAAAAAACCATCCCTTATGCACTCCAGAAAATCCTCCTCCACCGTATTGCTTCCAGTTTGGTTAGCCCAATCTATGTGCATATTAAAGTCACCCATTATAACTGCTGCACCTTTATTGCACGCACCCCTAATTTCCTGTTTGATGCCCTCCCCAACATCACTACTACTGTTTGGAGGTCTGTACACAACTCCCACTAACGTTTTTTGCCCTTTGGTGTTCTGCAGCTCTACCCATATAGATTCCACATCATCCAAGCTAATGTCCTTCCTAACTATTGCCTTAATCTCCTCCTTAACCAGCAATGCTACCCCACCTCCTTTTCCTTTTATTCTATCCTTCCTGAATGTTGAATACCCCTGGATGTTGAGTTCCCAGCCCTGATCATCCTGGAGCCACGTCTCCGTAATCCCAATCACATCATATTTGTTAACATCTATTTGCACAGTTAATTCATCCACCTTATTGCGGATACTCCTTGCATTAAGACACAAAGCCTTTAGGCTTGTTTTTTTTAACACCCTCTGTCCTTTTAGAATTTTGCTGTACAATGGCCCTTTTTGTTCTTTGCCTTGGGTTTCTCTGCCCTCCACTTTTCCTCATCTCCTTTCTGTCTTTTGTTTTTGCCTCCTTTTTGTTTCCCTCTATCTCCCTGCATTGGTTCCCATCCCCCTGCCATATTAGTTTAACTCCTCCCAACAGCACTAGCAAACACTCCCCCGAGGACATTGCTTCCGATTCTGCCCAGGTGCAGACCGTCCGGATTGTACTGGTCCCACCTCCCCCAGAACCGGTTCCAATGCCCCAGGAATTTGAATCCCTCCCTGCTGCACCATTGCTCAAGCCACGTATTCATCTGAGCTTTCCTGCGATTCCTACTCTGACTAGCACGTGGCACTGGTAGCAATCCCGAAATTACTACTTTTGAGGTCCTACTTTTTAATTTAGCTCCTAGCTCCTTAAATTCATTTCGTAGAACCTCATCCCTTTTTTTACCTATGTCATTGGTACCAACGTGCACCACGACAACTTACCGCAGGAGAAGGGTCCTAAGTACTCCACTGAATTTTTAAATAACTCACACTTATGAGCAGACACTCGTACTCTGTGCTTCTCTAGCCGTTTGAGGACTTCATTCAATATGTTATTATGAATTTGCCTATTTGGTGCTGAAACTAGTATGTCATCCAAATAACATACTACCCCTTCAATACCTTGCAAAATCTGGTTCATCACTCCTTGGAATATGGCAGGGGCGGAAGACACTCCAAACGGTAGCCTATTAAATTGATATCGGCCTAGATGAGTATTTATAGTCAAAAATGACTTGGACTCCTCATCTAATTCAAGCTGTAAGTAGGCATTCGTCAGATCCAGTTTTGAGAAGATCTGACCACCTGTCAGTGTTGTGAACAAATCTTCTATATTCGGCAATGTATTGGGGACATTACCCTCTAGAACCTGGTTTACGGTTACTTTATAATCACCACACAATCTTACCTTACCATCAGACTTAGATACAACAACAATGGGTGTAGCCCAATTACATCGATCTATCTTACAAATAATGTTCTCAGTCTCTAGTCTTTTGCGTTCTTGCTCAACTTTCTCCTTGAGTGCATATGGTACGGAACGTGTCTAGCGTCCTTCTGTACCCTGACACTCGCCTTGAAGCCTTGGATCGGACTGCCCATTTCGCAGAACACCTTCGGATACTTCTTGATTACCTCATCCGTTGATGAAAATCTCGCTTCCACACAGAAAATCTTACTCCAATCCAACTTCAGTGAGCTCAACCAATTTCTTCCTAGTAAGGCAGGCTGGCCTCCTTTCACTACTATTAGAGGCAAGTTCTGAAATTGATCTTTTTATATTTCACCGGTACGGGGATACGACTTACCACAGGAATTTTCTCTCCCGAGTAGCCTCGCAGTTCTATCTTGGATTTCTCCTGTTGGAAATCACGCAATTTGTCGTGGTATAGTGACTCCAGTACTACAGTCACGGATGCACTCGTGTCAATTTCCATTGGTATCTTGTTTACCATCATTATGGACCAATATCTATGTGGATTTTGATGCTTTCCGAATCGCTCTCCGTTAACCTCGTGCTCCTGATGACGTGTAACTCTAACATCTCCTCGTCCTGTTGTTGTTCTTCCATGCTATGTAGTTTCTTGGGATTTCTACTCATAGCTTTGAATGCTGGACTCATAGCTTTGAAAGCTGATTTACCCTTCAGTCGGCATGTCTTCGCAAGATGCCCAGTCTTTCTGCAGAAGAAACGCTCTGCCTTCACGTATGGACAACTTTGAGCAATGTGTTGTCCCAGGCACCTATAGCACGACTTCGATGCTCTGTTAGAATTTTTGAGACTTTGGGCCCCCATCGCTTTTACTTTGAACCTGCAGGTGATTTACCTCGGTTGACTGATGACCGTGTTTATTATTTAATTCTCGGGAATATTGTTCGGCCATGCCCATTGACCTCGTTGTCTGACAAGCAATCTCAAAAGTCAAGTCATCCGTCATCAATAACTTCCTTCTGATCGCATCATTTTTCACCCCACAAACAAAATGATCCTGTAATGTGTGGTTTTGAAAGTTTCCAAAATTACAGTGCATCGATAGCTTTTTTAATGCTACCATGTAATCACTGATACTTTCATCAGCCTTTTGATTCTGAATCCTGAAACGATAGCTTTCAGCAATTTCTAACGGTTTGGGGTTATAGTGCTGCTCCAGCTTTGTTAAAATCTCTTTAAACGTTTTGTCCTTTAGCTCGTCAGGCACAAGCATATTTACAAGGGTTTTGTATAATGTTGGACCCGCCTCCGATAAGAAGATCGCTCTCTTACATTCCAACACAGCCCGGTTCTGGACTGCATTGTCTGGAACTTCGATTATGTTATTTGCAGTGAAATACATTTCTAGCCGATCTACATACGCTTTAAAACATTCCCGGTTGTGTCTATATTCCCCATAATGTCCGATTACACCTGCCATTTTAATCTCTAGCTGTTCACACCGTGTGCTGTATTTTACCTCGGATTTTGTAGCTTTTTCCAAAGACAGAAACTTCCAAAGTCTCTCTGTCGGCTGGTTGAATCCTTCCCTAACAAAATTTAAGCTTTAAATCATCCGAAAAAAATCCCATCTCGCCGCCAAATGTGATATATTCACAAAGCACAGCACACACAGCTTCCTACATGGCAGGCATCTCTCTCGGAAGCCTCCAGAAATCTGCCTGGTTCTGTTTATTATTAACCCTGCAATTGCAGTACATAATACGTCCACATCCACAGTGTGGCGCGACAAACAATTCAAGCTTACAGACATTACAGTACATATAATCAAACTATTGGAAACAAAAAATAAATACATAGAACCATCTTTTTGCCAGTAACACAGCTCTCAGTCAGGGAACTGGCAGTCAGGTACAGTCAGGTATTCCATGTACAGCAATATAAAGTAAAGTCGGTGTACTAGAAAGATGCTCTGATCACAGACCTCTTCCCTGAGGCGGTTAACGTGTGAAATTCAACATTCGATATCTATTTAATTATTGCCGTTTAAACTGTAGGGAGCAAGTCTCCCCCACAGGGCAAGTGAAACAAAATGATTTGCTTTGAGGATCGATGCAGGTTGCGAAGATTTTTTGCTACCACAGATCAGGAATTCTCATTTGCATAAAGGTTTTATTGCTTAATTTCATATACAACTGAATGTAACAGATAGGAAATTAGATTTCATAATTTTAAAACATGCGAAATATTACAGTGCTGGATATCATAGCGCCAATATCACAATGCCAGCTGGATATGACAGTAGCGGATATCACAATGCTCGACATTACAGTCCGGAATATGAAAAAGCTGCATTTTACAGTGCTGGTTATCTCAGTGCTGGATAATACAGTGCCAAATATTACAACGCTGGATACCACAGTGCTGGGCAATGTAGTGTTGGACATGATAGTGCTGGATATTGCAGTGCTGAACATCACAGTGTTGGATATCAGAGTTGTGTCCTTGCACACAGGGCCAGATTAACCCATAGCCTTTGACCCTCATATTTTTTAGGCCTTCGACTTTAGGCCCTAATTTTAATATCATTAACCCTAAATCTTTGTCACTAGGTTGGTTAAGCAATATCATATATAACTGCATAATTATATCTTCAGAGGTGCAAAATATTGCAACCTTATGGCTCAAAGTGTATATAAAATTCTGTGACAATCTTGAAACATGTATAAATATCTCCCAAAAATTCACCCGGAGAGTTATGTACGCTGTTCGTAGGATAAATGCATAAATAATATCAGGTTTATAATTGTGAATGGTTACGAAAGGATGAAGTATTTTCATTTATCTTTTGAAAGTGGAAATGTAGGTGTCAAAGTCAAATGTCAAAAGTATTTAGTAGAGTATGTATGTCCTCATAGATACCCCTAGATATCCCTCATAGATACCCCTAGCTATCCTACTAGAAACTACTAGGGGTAAAACATGAATATTCCAAATTAAGTCTGAAAGACTATATTGGAATTATGCATTTGTATTTTGGGGAAGAGCAGCTTCAATAAGCCCATGTGACCCTTAGCTGCTCTCTTTTTCCTATGTTCTTATGTTATTCTGACCTGTGTTATCAAGTCAAATAGTTTTTGAGTCAAGATAGTCATCTCAATACTGTTTCCTTTGGGAAAAACTGATTCACTAAAATACTTTCTAGCCTGGCTTTCTAAATTTTTAATTTTGCAGTTCATGTAACTATGTAAGGATTAGGCTTTGTCATCCCCTCGTTTTATCAACTTGTCAGTATTTGTCCTCATAACATCATCAGAATGACAACATATTATTTACTGTTAGGTTATTCATATATGAGTGCCAGTATATAGACCCTTCCCTCCTATTAGCCTTAGACCCCTCACAGCCTAAATCCGGCCCATTTGTACACAAATCGCAGAAAGTTAACACGCAGGTACAACAAGCAATTAGGAAGGCAAATGGTGTGTTAGCCTTTACTGCAAGGAGGTTAGAGTATTACAGTGCGGGATATTGCACTACCGGATATTAAAATGGCGGATAGTACAGCGTTGGATATTACAGTGCAGGATATTAGTGCTGGATATTAAAATTACAGATATTACAGTGCTGGATATTACAGTGCCGGATATTACAATGGTGGATATTACAGTGTTGAATATTACATTACTAATATTACAGATATTACAGTGCTGGATATTACAGTGCCGGATATTACAGTGCCAGATATTACAGTGATGGGAAACACAATGCTGGATATTCCAGTGGCGGATATTACAGTGTTGGATATTACAGTGCTGGATATTGTAATAACGGATATAACAGTGTTGGATATTACAGTGCCTGATATTACTCTGCTGGATATTAAAATTGCAGACATTACAGTGTTGGCTATTACAGTGCTGGGTAATAGAGTGCTGGATATTACAGTGCTGGATATTACAGTGTTGGATATTACAGTGCAGGATATTACAATGGCAGATTTTACAGTGTTGAGTATTACAGTGCTGGGTAACAGAGTGCTGGATATTACAGTGTTAGATATTACAGTGTCACATATTACAGTGCTGGATATTACAGTAAATAATACAATGGTGGAAATCACGCTGTATTTTACAGTGTGGATGTTACGGTGCTGGATATTACAGTGTGGGATATTAAAGTGCTGGATATTACAGCACAGGATAAAACAGTTCTGGATATTACAGTACTGTGTATTACAGTTCTGGATATTACAGTGGATGGTACAGTGCTGGATATTACATTCTTAGATATTACTGTGCTGGATAGTACAGTGCTGCATATTACAGAGGATATTAAGTGCTGGATATTACAGTGCCGCATATTACAGAAGATAGTACAGTGCCGATTTCAAAATGCCAGATATTACTGTGCTGATATTACAGTGCGGAATATTACAGTGTATATTACACTGCCTGATTTTACAGTGCTGGATATTACATTGTGGGATATTACAGTTCTGGATATTACAGTGCTGTGTATTACAGTTCTGGATATTACAGTGGATGTTACAGTGCTGGATATTACAGAGCCAGATATTACAGACCTGGCTATTACAGTGCAGGATATTACAGTGGTCAATACACTGCCTGATTTTACAGTCCTGGATTTTACATTATAGGATATTACAGTTCTGATATTACAGTGCCACATATCACAATAGATATTACAGTGCTGGATATTACAGTGCTGATGTTACAGTGCTGCATATTACAGTGGATATTACAGTGCTAGATATTACATTGTTGGTGATGTGGGAAGCACACGGTTAATGGGAATGTTTTAAAACACAATGGGCTAGATTTTACACTTTTGTGCATATCGCCCAAAAATGGGCGTTATTTTCGGCATGGGTGGTAAAAATGGGTTTTCAGATCACTGGCTTCTCACACATTCTCAAAGCACCTAGTCTCCATTTTTGAAATTGGGCATTATCGCGAGCGATATGAAATGCGCGGTATCATTACATCTCGCTGATCTTCTGCCGTAAAGTGTCACCATCCTTAGAAAAGGCATGACAACGCTTGATTCCCACGATTCAGGAGGTCAAGGATCATCATGACAAGCGCAAAAGAGGAGACAGAGAGAGGGAATTGAGATGGACTGAAGGCGTGCATGGCTGTGGTGTGTGCTTGTTTGGCTGTTGTGGGAGGCATGAGGGAGATTCACCAGCAGCAAAAAGCCCACTAAGCACTAAGAACATAGTTGGCATCGTGTTTTTGTCCAACAAATAATATATAACATGGAAGGGATGGAGGAGGCCCTGGAGCTGTTGCCAGGAACACTGGTGGCAGAGGGCTCCCAGTGGCCCCAAATCGCGGCACTGCACCCCAAGGTGCCGCACCCCCATTGCCAAACACCCATGAGAGCCAGGAGCAACATCTTGCTTCTGGCTCAGAGCACATTCCCACCTTGGGACCATCCTCTCCTTTATCCATCCAAGCAGCGGTTCGGCCATCATGCACCCGCCCCCCCTCCTCCCAATGAAGCATCGCCCGAGGTGCTCCTCAGACAGGCAGCTTGGAGTCAGGAGGGGAAAGGGAAGGGATAGAGGTGGGGAGGAGAAGTGGGGGGTGGGGGGGAAGGTTGGTTTTTACAGGAATACTGATGATTTCAGACAACTGTTTGGTTTAAATGTTTTTTATTTAACAAAACCTTGTTGCGCGTTGGCCCAGATAGCTGCACCATTATACGCTGATGATTCCTTAACATCAAAGGGTATAATTACACTTAACTTCAATCAACTTAAACTTTAACTGTCACCAAGGTGATGCCCACCATTGATGTATGACCCTGCATGACCAGCAGTGTGTCAGCCTTGTAAATAACACCAACGTTCTTTCAGGAAAAGCACTCATTGATGAGCTCCTTACGTAAGGCTCTTGCAGCTATCATGCCACCACAGACCCCTTCATATGGTCTACAGGGGGGCGGGGGCATAGCCTCAGCATCAGCCTGATTGTCTGGGCCGAAGTCAGCATCCGCCTCCTTGTCTTCCTCTTCCTCTCTCTGGTGAGGTGGACTGTCAGACTCATCAAGCAATTCTTGCCTCCTCCTGATATCCAAGTTGTGCAGCATGGAGCACACAACTACGAATTGAGCTATTGCAACTCGCCTCCTGAATGGTCCAGGCATCTAAAGCGCTGCTTAAGCACTCCAATGGTTTTCTCCACGATATTGCAAGTGACTCTGTGGCTCTCGTTGTATCGCCTCTCGGCTTCGGTGTGAGTGTCACGCAGGGGGGGTCATCAGCCAGGTGACGAGGCCGTATTCTTTGTCACCAAGCATCCAGCTGCCTTGTGGCTGATTGTTAAACAAGTCAGATACAGTGCTTTCACGCAGGATGTGAGCATCATGGATGCTGCCCGGAAATTTAGCATTCACTGCCATTCTAATTTGTTGGTGGTCGACAACGAGTTGGACATTCAGGGAGTGGAATCCCTTGCGGTTCCTGAAAACCAAGCATTCTGAAAAGGTACCCACATCGCGATGTGTGTACAGTCTATTGCTCCCTGCACCTTGGCGAAGTTTGCAATTCTGGAGAATCCTAGAGCCCTCTCACTCTGTGCCTCCCTGGTCATAGGGAAGCTGATCAGCTCCCTCCTGCATGCGTACAGGGCTTCAGTGACCTGTCTAATGCAGCAATGTGTGGCATGCTGAGACAGTCCGCAAATGTCGCCAGCTGTGGCCTGAAAAGAACCCGAGGTGTAGAACGACAGTGCCGCGGTGACTTTGACTTCAATGGACAGTGCAGTACTGATGGTACTGGCAGGCTGCAGATCTGCCCTTATCAGCTGGTATACCTCAGTGATAACCTCTTTGTGGAAGCGCAATCTCCGAAGGCAGGTGGTGTCAGGCAAGTCGAGGTAAGACTGCTTGACCCTGTACTTGCACGGGGTGTAACGTCTGGTCCTCCTCATCAGTCTGGCATGTCTTACATTGGACACATAATGCTGTGGAGCGTACCTTCGGCCATCTCAAGTCTGCAGCATGTAATTGGTCATCAAGAGAGGGTAAGAAAGGACAGGCTCCATTGCAATAGCTCTCTGTTTTCCACCGATTGGTCACAAAGAATGAATATCTCAATGAAGACACCTCTTAAATTCCAATCAGTCACAGTATGGTCAAGATGTTTGTACAGATGTTCACATCAACTCCAACGACCTCCGAAATGCATCCGAACTCCCCCGAGGTTGAAGCAGTGTGTCCTTTTAAAGGATGCGACATGTGATGTAGAACATGGCATCCATAACGCTGTGATTAGTTCCGGTTAGTTCCACTTTTTCTGGGTGTTTTTTTGTGTGAGCGATATTGTGGGCGATATGTGTGCGAGATGGTGAAAGTGACGCTGGGTGATCTCATGGCTGCTAGTTTTGGCAAATATCTTTATGACAAAAAAAAAAGTGGCCGGGCGGTATTATTGAATCTCGGCGTTAATTCCATGCGGAAAGTAACGCTGGCCGATATTATGGCCGTTGATTTCGCTTATTCTGATGACTCCACCCCCAAAAAATGGGCGGGCGGTATTATTTTTTCCCGGCGTTATGCACATGGGGAAAGTAATGCTCAGCGATAAGTTTCTGAAAAATGGCCATCAGTTTCCATTTTGTGGCTAAATGTGCGATATATGGGCATTATACATCATTTCAGTGGTAAAATGGACATTAAGTGGGCGTTAAGCATGCAAAAAAAGTGTAAAATCTAGCCCTATAGCTATGTTACAAGGCATTATGGGAAGCTTTGCCAAAGCAGACAGAAGCATAGTTTCAGCAGTTAATAAGTAATAGTTGGTATAAAGACGTTTCATGATACCTTGTTACAGAGGCAATGGGTAAAGATGAAACCTTGTTACAGAGACAATGGGCAAACAAATGACAATTGAGCTAACAGAATGCATCTGCTGAGAGCTTATGTGATTAACAATTGACAGTTGCTCGGTAGTTGATCACGTAAGCTCTTAGCTTGTCAATTGTCGAGTTTCGCTTCCGGATGATTCTGTATAAATACCCACAACTACTGTAAAGTTGAGAGACTTCAGGACTTGACTTCGGGATGCCAAACGCTCTCCCCTGCATGCTTGTATTAAAGAATTATCATATCGTGGACTACAAGTGACTTCGAGTGATGTTTTTTTCCACAATTGGTGTAGTCGGCAGGATCCGTTGAAGGTCCAGAGACCAAAACTCTGGGAGACCGACAAAAAAGAGGGTAAGTAAAATTAATACACTACCCATAGTTAGGTCTGTTGATCTCCTCAGTGGCATTGCCGGGCCAGCAGGGATTCGCAAACAATACGGAGTCATGGTGACCAAGTTCGAGAAGGCAGTGCTGCGCTAAAGGGTTACGAGAGTTACGGGACCCTAAGCGAAGGAAGTAACATGAACAGACTTTAAAGTGTTGACGACAAGTTTAGATGTAAACTTGCGAGTGACTAGTCCTGCGGTCGGTTCACAAAATGATCGATTCATCAGGGGATCTTCAGGGTCGGATAACAGAATATCTGTTGAGAAAGCATGATAAGATTATGGAAAAGATGGAGAAAGGAGGATGGTATCCGGAGGGAAGTCCGGTGTGCCAGAGGGAATGGTGGAATAAGGAAAGTAAGCATAAAGAAAATAAAGCAATTGTAATACTCTGTCACACACATTCAAGAATGTGTAGAGATGGGGAGGAACATCAGGAAGGAATGAGAAAAGAAAACAAGGAAAAAGAAATAAGAAGAAAACAATTAGAAAAAGAAAATGAAGAACTGAATGAAAAATTAAATAAAGTAAAAAGGGTAGGTGTCAAATGTGCCGCAATACTAAAAGGGAGATCAAAACCAAGTACCCCAATAATGAAGGAACTATTTTAAGGATAGATATATTATAAGAGATGGGTGCTCTTATAGACAGACCCATGCAGAGGAAGGTTATCTGGCCAAATATCAAGGGAAACAAGAAATGTAATTTAGGACTGCGAGTCAGCCCCAAAAAGGTACAGATAGGTCAGACTTCCGTGCAATACCTGGGACATACCATCCAACAGGGGCATAGGGCTATGTCCGATGACCGACGGACAGCAATCAAAGAAATGGTATTGGGGTAATGTACTGACGTGGACAGAGAACTGGTTGGCAGACAGGAAGCAAAGAGTGGGAATAAATGGGTCATTTTCAGAATGGCAGGCAGTGACTAGTGGGGTGCTACAGGGTTCAGTGCTGGGACCCCAGCTATTTACAATATACATTAATGATTTAGATGAAGGAATTGAATGTAATATCTCCAAGTTTGCAGATGACACTAAGCTGGGTGGCAGTGCGAGCTGCGAGGGGGATGCTAAGAGGCTGCAGGGTGACTTGGACAGGTTAGTTGAATGGGCAAATGAATGGCAGATGCAGTATAATGTGGATAATGGTGGCAAAAACAGGAAGGCAGATTATTATCTGAATGGTGACAGATTAGTAAAAGGGGAGGTGCAACGCGACCTGGGTGTCATGGTACATCAGTCATTGAAGGTAGGTATGCAGGTACAGCAGGCAGTGAAGGAAGCAAATGGCATGCTGGCCTTCATAGCGAGGGGATTTGAGTATAGGAGCAGGGAGATCTTACTGCAATTGTACAGGGCCTTGGTGATATCACACCTTGAGTATTGTGTGCAGTTTTGGTCTCCTAATCTGAGGAAGGACATTCTTGCTATTGAGGGAGTGCAGCGAAGATTCACCAGACTGATTCCCGGGATGGCAGGACTGACATATGAAGAAAGATTGGATCAACTAGGCTTATATTCACTGGAATTTAGAAAAATGAGAGGTTATCTCATAGAAACATATAAAATTCTGATGGGATTGGACAGGTTAGATGCAGGAAGAATGTTCCCGATGTTGGGGAAGTCCAGAGCTAGGGGTCACAGTCTAAGGATAAGGGTAAGCCATTCAGAACTGAGATGAGGAGAAACCTCTTCACTCAGAGAATTGTGAACCTGTGGAATTCTCTACCACAGAGTTGTTGAGGCCAGTTCGTTAGATATATTCAAAAGGGAATTAGATGTGGCCCTTACGGCTAAAGGGATCAAGGAGTATGGAGAGAAAACAGGAATGGGATACTGAAGCTGCATGATCAGCCATGGTCATATTGAATGATGGTGCAGGCTCGAAGGGCCGAATGGCCTACTCCTGCACCTATTTTCTATGTTTCTGTTTCTAATAGCACCAACCAATTAATATAAGGGGAGTCAGGCAAGTTTTAGGACTTTTTAACTTTGCTGGAATTTTATCCCAGGGTTCATGTCCTTAGTTGCCCCCATTCAGGATCTCATGTAATGGGGGCTTCCCTCCTTTAAATCAGTTACCTGGGGATCGGAACAGGAATTGGTGTCTATGCAAGTTAAGCAAGCCGTGACCAGTGCCCCAGCTTTGGGGTTGCTCGATGAGTAAACCGTTCCACCTCTACTCTGATAATGAAGGAGATTTTTACAATGCTATATTGGTACAAGAATACGGTGATAGGAAATGACCAGTAGCCTATTAATCCACCCACCAATCACCGGCAGCAGCTGGACTGCCCCTGATGCGTCACACCCTCAGATTGTGCGGCCTGGACAGTCCACGTTAGTGAGCCAGTCGTGATGGCAGGACAGACCATATTACACACCCAGCATACTTTAGTGGAACTGTTGAACACAGTAAAGTTGAGGGCTGCCTGGGAAGTAGTGCTTATTCCCAAAGATAAATCCATTCAAATTATTCGAGACCACGGGGTGGACCCTGCAACTGGAGTTCTGATCCAAGAGACAGAGCATAAGTGTGAGTCAGTTGTAGAAGAAGAGGAGAGTTGTGGGGTGAAGGAAGGGTCCATTTCAGGTTCTCATGATTAGCAATACGTGTGTATGCTTAGACATGAGAGGAGGGGGACACTGGAAACACACTGGTCACAGGTAAAACCATTTGAAATTGAATCAAAATCTGTTTCAGCCAATAGGAGGGCCACCAGCCGATGTCTTAATTATTTTGTTAAAGGATGCAGCGACTGAACATCGTCCTGGAAGCACTAGGGATGATCCTCCTGGTATTCCAGGGTAGATGTCCAAAGCAAACACTGGGACCAAAGAATGGGTTGGTTCAGGTCCCGACAGGAAATGTAATGTATGATAATGTACACCATGAGTTGGTACCCGTGGTACTAGACTTGACAGACATAGGTCTTCCCCAGTGATGCACAAATAAAACCCAGAAGGCTCTATCAAAATTTAACCAGACAGGTGCTGGAACAATGGGTTAAAGGGAATGGCCATGCCCCGGGCCACGCCACAAAAGGTGACACAGGAGAGATACGCTTAATGATGTGATGGCCATATTTAACACTGAAACCTCAATAGTTAATGTTACATATGTAAACCTGTAAATACCTTGTTTAACCACCAGAGGGCTCATCCCCTGGAGTCCCAAGGGATCCCACAATCTCTTGGGAGTACCTGTACTTAAGGAGGCCTCACAGGCCGGAGAGGCACTCTGGAGACGTGTAATAAAAGACTACGGTCACACTTTACTTTGAGCTCACAGTATCTGATCAGACTCTTTATTCATACATAACGACTGGCGATGAGATACAGATGATGAACCCCACTGCAACGATGCAGAGAACAGTGGGCATCCTGGAGAAATTTTCAGAAGGAGATGATTGGGAAACCTTCATGGAGCGACTCGACCAATACTTCGTGGCCAACGAGCTGGAAGGAGAAACAAACGCTGCCAAATGAAGGGGGATTCTCCACACCATGAAAAATCTGCTTTCTCCAGCAAAACCCACAGAGAAATTGTATGATGATTTGTGCATACTAGTCCGGGAGCATCTTAACCCAAAGGAAAGCGTTCTGATGCCGAGGTACCGGTTCTACTCGTACAAAACTTCTGAAGGCCAGGAAGTGGCGAGCTAGGTCGCTGAGCTAAGATGCCTTGCAGGACATTGCGAATATGAAAGACATTTTGGAGCACATGCTTAGGGACTTCTTTGTACTTGGCCATGAAGTGATATTTTGCAAACTTTTGACTGTAGAGACCCCAACCTTGAATAAAGCCCTAGCGATAGCCCAGGCGTTCATTACCACCAGTGCCAATACCAAGCAAATCTCTCAGTACACGAGTGTTGCTACAAGTACTGTGAACAAAGTAATGTTGTTTTCGAATCGCAACATACAGGGCAGGCCTCACATGCCTGCAGCTGCATGTTCACAGATGTCTAAGAGTCCACCGTCAAGGGTGATGAGTGCTAGGCCATTTACACCTTGTTGGCGCTACGGGGGTGATCATCATTTCCATTCATGCCGCTTCAAAGGATACGTTTGCAAGGGCTATGGAACAATGGGATACCTCCAACGTATGTGCAGGCGAGCTGCAAATCCTGCTAATCCTGCAAATCACCATGTTGCAGAGGAGGACAGATCCACGGTGGATTGTGGCAAACCAGAGCCTCAGGCCAAGGAGGCAGAGGTATATGAGGTGCACACATTTACCACAAAGTGTCCCCTGATAATGTTGAAGATTGAATTAAATTGACTCCCGGTGTCAATGGAGCTGGACACGGGAGAGAGCCAGTCCATTATGAGCAAAATGACTTTTGATAAATTGTGGTGTAGCAAGACCTCAAGGCCAGTCCTGACTCCCATTCGCACTAAACTGAGAATGTACACAAAGGAACTGATTCCCATAATTGGCAGTACTATTGCAAAGGTCTCCTACGATGGAGCGGTGCACAAGATACCACTCTGGGTGGTACCGGGCGATGGCCCCACGCTGCTCGGCAGGAGCTGGCTGGGGAAGATACGCTGGAACTGGGGCGATGTCCGAGCGCTCTCGTCCATTGACGACACTTCGTGTGCCCAGGTCTTAAACAAGTTCCCTCGCTGTTCGAACCAGACATCAACACGCACAAAGGTCGCTTCATTTACAACAGATGCCCGTTTGGGATTCGATCAGCCACAGCGATATTCCAGAGAAACATGGAAAGCTTACTGGAGTCAGTCCCGCGCACTGTAGTCTTCCAGGACAACATCTTGTTTACAGGTCGGGACACCGTCGAGCACCTGCAGAACCTGGAGGAGATTCTTAGTCGGCTTAATCGCGTGGGGCTCAGGCTAAAACGCTTGAAGTGCGTTTTCCTGGCGCCTGAAGTGGAGTTCCTGGGGAGCAGAATCATGGGGGACGGCATCAGGCCCACCGATTTGAATTCGGAGGCAATCGAGAACGCACCGAGGCCACAGAACGTGATGGAGCTGCGGTCGTTTCTCGGACTTCTGAACTACTTTGGTAACTTCTTACCGGGTCTCAGCACACGGTTAGAACCACTGCATGCCTTATGCATAAAAGAAACGAATGGGTATGGGGTAAAAGCCAAGAAAATGCCTTTGTAAAAGCTAGAAAACTGTTATGCTCAAACAAATTGCTTGTGTTGTATGATCCATGTAAGCGTTTGATACTAGCATGTGATGAGTCATCATACGATGTCAGGTGTGTATTGCAACAAGCTAATGCATCTGGGAAATTGCAATCGGTTGCTTATGCATCCAGAAGTCTATCTAAGGCTGAGAGGGCCTACAGCATGATTGAAAACGAAGCGTTAGCGTGTGTTTATGGGGTAAAGAAAATGCATCAATATCTGTTTGGGCTCAAATTTGAATTAGAAACTGACCATAAGCCACTGATATCCCTCTTTTCTGAAAGTGAGGCAATAAATACGAATGCATTGGCTCACATCCAGAGATGGGCGCTCACGTTGTCCGTATACAACTACGCCATCCACCACAGGCCAGGCACAGAAAACTGTGCCGATACTCTCAGTAGGCTGCCATTGCCCACCATGGGGGTGGAAATGACACAGCCCGCAGATATAGTCATGGTAAAGGAAGCATTCGAGAGTGAGCAATCACCTGTTAACGCCCGACAAATTAGAACCTGGACGAGCCAGGACCCCTACTGTCCTTAGTAAAAAAAACTCTGTGCTTCACGGGAGCTGGTCCAGTGTCCCATTAGAAATGCAGGAAGAGATAAAGCCGTACCAGCGGTGCAAAGATGAAATGTCTATACAGGCAGACTGCCTTCTGTGAGATAATCGGGTAGTGGTACCCAAAAAGGGCAGGGACACTTTCATTAGTGATCTCCACAGTACTCACCCAGGTATTGTAATGATGAAAGTGATAGCCAGATCCCACATGTGGTGGCCCGGTATCGATGCAGACTTAGAGACCTGCGTGCACAAATTTAACACCTGTTCACAGTTAAGCAATGCACCCAGGGAGGCATCACTAAGTTTATGGTCTTGGCCCTCCAAACCGTGGTCTAGGGTCCATGTTGACTATGCAGGCCCATTCTTGGGTAAAATGTTCCTAGTTCATGATCTGCAATGGGATCAAACATGTTACATCTGCCCCGTTCAAACCAGCAGCCAATGGTCTGGCAGAGAGAGCAGTGTAAACAATCAAGCAGAGCTTGAAGAGGGTAACTGAAGGCTCACTGCAGACTCGCCTATCCCGAATCCTGCTTAGTTACCGCATGAGACCCCACTTGCTCACTGGGATTCCACCACTGAACTGCTCATGAAAAGGGCACTTAAGACAAGGCTCTCGTTAGTCCACCCTGATCTACACGAACAGGTAGAGGCTTCAACAAAGTACATATCATGATAGCGCAAACGTGTCACGCGAAATTGAAAATGATCCTGTATTTGTGTTGAACTATGGACAAAGTCCCAAGTGGCTTCCCGGCACCATCGTGGCCAAAGAGGGGAGTAGGGTGTGTCGGGTCAAACTTTCAAATGGACTCATCTACAGGAAACACTTGGACCAAACTAAACTCAGATTCACGGACTATCCAGAGCAACCCACATTAGACCCTAACTTTTTTGACCCCCCAACACATACACCAGTGGCAACCGACACAGCGGTTGACCATGAAGCAGAAATCATCACCTGCAGCAGCCCAGCAGGACTCACCATACCAGGCAGCCTAGCAAGGCCAGCTGCATTGCAGCCCAGCGAGGGCCCAACAAACGATTCACCAAAACCAGCATTTGCATCGAGACGATCAACCAGGGAAAGAAAGGCCCCAGATCAACTCACCTTGTAAATAGTTACACTATTGACTTTGGGGGGAATGTTGTTATATCTGTAAACCTGCAAATACCTTGTTTAACCGCCAGAGGGTGCATCCCCTGGAGTCCCAAGGGATCCCACAATCCCTTGGGAGCACCTGTAGTTAAGGAGGCCTCACAGGCCGGAGAGGCACTCTGGAGACCTGTAATAAAAGACTAAGGTCACACTTTACTTTGAGCTCACAGTATCTGGTGAGACTCATCATTCATACATAACAGTTAACACAATTGATTTAGCAACCCTGGAAACTAAAATTAGAGACCATGGCTCCAGAATTAAAGAAATTCTAAGAGAGCAGAATCAGAACCAGGACTCACAATTGACTGAGATTCAGGTCCTTACCGGTCAGCTTCAGGACGTGGCTACTGCCCTCAAGGTGCATGCCCAAACCATCAATAAAATTATTAAGGAGGACCATAAAGTATCTGAGAATGCTGCAAGGAATGATGTCTGTAGCACATTTGGAAATTGGGTGGTGGAACAGACCAGGGAACATTTAGCCCAGTTAAAGGAAGGTGAGGTACCCTTATGGATTAGCAATGAGCAATTGGCTAATCTATCCCAGGATGCCAATTCAGGGGAATGGTGTGGGTATACCCTACCCAAATTGAATGCAAGGTGAACGGTGACAGTCCGCTGGGACTGATACTTGCAATCCAAGTGATTGTACCAGGAACAGAGCCTCGAGAGGTATATCGAGTCGAAAACAGCAGAGTCATTGACGGAAAGACATACATAACTTATCATGAGACATTACCCAATGCAGTAACATATGAAGATAGTTTAGTGGGAACCAAGTTGGAAGGTTGTGCCATCCGTCGGGGAATAACAATTTGCCCTCAAAATTAGTGTTTGACCCAATTGTGGCCTGTGGATTTAACTTATCAAAGAAAGGGATAAACTGTACTATGGAAACCACTGGAGCCTGTTTAACACGAATGCGGGCTGCTTATGTCGACAAAGGAGAGTACTGTGTAACCACTAACCAGAACATTTTTGAGTACGCAGACCATTTTGTGAAGTCCCCAGCCCGGTGTTCTGTTTCACCCCAGAGGTACCAGTGAGGATTGGACGAGAAGAACTGATCGATATACACAGATGAGAATCCACTTCAATCCAGGTGTCCGAAGGCATCAAGAAGGAACTACCAAACTACATCAACAAGTTTGGGTACGCAGTGCCCCCACTGTCGGAACACATGGTGGAGCTACGGAAAAAGATCACCAAATCCCAGATGTACTACACGCTCCAGCAACAGAACAAGGGCATTAAAAAAGAAAATAGAGGAAATTAAGGTCACCACTTGGTGGGATAACTTATGGGACTGGGGACTGAACATTCAGATCCATCCATGAATCCATATAATATCGCACGTGTTAGTGGTGATTTAACTGTCGATTGATGTATAATTCCTTCATGACATCTGTGGACGGGCCTGGCGAAGGAAAGCCAAAAGGTTGGCTAAAGCAATAAGCCAAGTAAGGGAAGAAGGGGAAAGCACACCTCTCAAACCAGACCCGTATCAAAGTATTTAGGGCAATCCAAGACAGGTGGGGCATTAGGCAGCTAGAGATAGGGAATACGTAGTAGCAATTTAAACCCAGGTATAGCCAGGTCATTAGAACACTGGTGACGGTGTTAGAGGCTCAATAGTCGGGATGCAACACTTGTGGCTGTCCAGAGGATCCCTGGATATGAAGCCATAGGTAGAACATCCGGGTGTGGTTGTTGGGCAGGGAAAGGATTCCTGACCAAGGCCAACAGGAGGGATTAATGTGGGAAGCACAGGGTTCATGGGAATGTTGTTTTAAAACACTGCAGCTATGTTACAAGACATTATGGGAAACTTGGCCAAAACAGACAGAAGCATAGTGTAAGCAGTTAATAAGTAACAGTTGGTATAAAGACGTTTCATGATACCTTGTTACAGAGACAATGGATAAAGATGAAACCTTGTTAGAGGCAATGGGCAGACATAAGACAGTTGAGATAACAGAATACATCCGCTGAGAGCTTACATGATTAACAATTGACAGTTGCTCAGTTGTTGATCACGTAAGCTCTTAGCTTGTCAAGTGTCGAGTTTGGCTTCTGCTTGATTATGTATAAATACACTGCCACAACTACTGCAAAGTTGAGAGACTTCAGAACTTGACTTCGGGATGCTGAATGCTCACCCCTGCATATATGTATTAAAGAATTCCCATATCGTGGACTACAAATGACTTCGAGTGGTGTTTTTTCCCACAACAGTTGGATAGTACAGTGCTGGATAGTACAGTGCCGGATTTCACAGTGACGGATATTACAGTGCTGGATATTACAGTGGAATTTACAGTGCTGGATATTAGTGAATATTACACTGCCTGGTTTTAGTGTTGGATATTACATTGCAGAATATTACAGTGCTGGATTATACAGCACGGTACATTATTGTGCTAGATATTACAGTGCGGTGTATTACAGTGCGGGATATTATAGTGGATATTACAGTGCTGGATATTACAGTGCTGGATATTACAGCGTGGGATATTACAGTGCAAGATATTATAATGTTGAATATTACAGTGCCAGATATTACAATGTTGGATATTACAGTGCGGGATATTACAGTGCTGCATATTAGTGTGGGATATTACAGCGTTGACATTACAGTATGGATATCACAGTGCAGGATATTACACTCAGATATTATAATGTTGAATGTTACAGTGCAGCATATTAGTGTTGGATATTACGGTGCTGGATATTGCTGTGCTGGATAGTACACTGTCGGTTAAAAAGTGGATATTACAGTGCAGAATTGTACAGAGCTGGATCTTGCAGTGCTGGATCTTGCAGTGCTGGATATTACGTAAAAATTAGTGGTGGTCATCACATCACTGGATTTTACAGTGCGGATGTTATGGTGCTGGATATTAGTCTGGGTTTTTTCAGAGCTGGATATTGCAGTGCTGGATATTACACTGTCGTCTAATACATTGCCACATATTACAGTGCTGGATATTAGAGTGCTGGATATCACACTTTCGGATATTACAGAGCTGTATATTAAACATAAATAAGAGCAGAAATAAACCATTTGGCACCATGAGCCTGCTCTGCCATTTAATAAAATCATGGCTGATCTGATATTGGGCTCAGCTCCACTTCACCGCCCGCTCCTCATAACCTTTCACTCCCTTTATTACAGTGCCGGATCTTACAGTGCCGGATATTCGAATGAAAGATATTACAGTGCCGGATATTAGTGCCGGATATTACAGTGCTGGATAATACAGCGTGGGATAATATACTGCTGGATATTTCCGTGTTGGATATTACAATGCTGGATATTAAAGTTCTAAATTTTATAATGCCGACTACTACAGTGCTGGATAGTACAATGCCAGATTTCACAGTGCCAGATATTAGTGTTGCATATTACAGTGCTGGATAATAGAATGCTGGATATTGGAGTGCCAGATATTACAGCGTTGGATATTACAATGGCTGATATTACAGAGCTGGATATTACACTGTAGGATATTACCATGCTAGATATTATAGTGCTGGATATTATAATACCAGATATTACAATGCTGGATATTACAGTAAATATTACAGTGGACATCATGCTGCTGGATTTTACAGTGTGGATGTCATGGTGCTGGATATTAAAATCTGGGATATTTAAGTGCTAGATATTACAGCACGGGATATTACGGTGTGGGATATTACACTGTGGATATTTCTGTTGGATCTTACAGTGCTGGATCTTACAGTGCTGGATCTTACAGTGCTGGGTATTACACTTTTAGATATTACAGTGCTGTATATTAAACATAAGAAATAAGAGCAGGAGTAAACCATTTGGCCCCTCAAGCCTGCTTCGCCATTTAATAAGATCATGGCCGATCTGATATTGGGCTCAGCTCCACTTCCCTGCCCGCTCCCCATAACCCTTCACTCTCTTTATTATACTGCTGGATATGAGAGTGCTGGATATGAGAGGCCAACATCCCCAGCATCAAAGCACTGACCACACTTGACCAGCTCCATTGGGCGGGTCACATTGTTTGCATACCTGACATAAGACTCCCAAAGCAAGAGCTCTACTCAGAACTCCTACACGGCAAGCAAGCCCCAGGGTAGAGGAAACATTTCAAGGATACCCTCAAAGCCTCCTTGATAAAATGCAATATCCCCACCGACACCTGGGAGTCCCTGGCCAAAGACTGCCCTAAGTGGAGGAAGAGCATCCGGGAGAATGCTCAGCACCTCAAGTTTCATCACTGAGAGCATGCAGAAAGCAAGCGCAGGCAGCGGAAGGAGCGTGCGGCAAATCAGTCTTCCCACCCACCCTTTCCTTCAACGACTGTCTGTCCCACCTGTGACAGAGACTGTAATTCCCATATTGGACTGTTCAGTCACCTAAGAACTCACTTTTCGAATGGAAGCAAGCCTTCCTCGATTTTGAGGGACTCCCTATGATGATGGATATTGTTATACATGCAGACTATAGATATACTCTCTGTGTAGTCACTGTATAGTTGCATAAGATGGAGACTTTTTACCTGATGTACTATCAATAAGGTTTACACTGTGTATATACTATGCTGGCATCACTAGAGAGTGCAACTGGTGGAGACCGGTGTTTCCTGCCCCTGTGGTAGAGGCTGTCCACCAGAGGGCACTGCGGTGGGAGACCTGAGGGTCACCTGCATACGTGTGCAGGGCCCAGCATAAAAGGCTGCCCACCATGTTTGTGACTCAGTCTGGAGTTACGAATAAAGGACCAAGGTCACTACAGTTTGAGTACAATACATTGCCTCGTGGAGTAATTCATAAGTGCATTACAGACATAATAACTGGCGATGAGAATACAGACTTTCACGCGATGATGGCTACCTTTGGCACACTAAAAGACTTCACAGAGGGTGATGATTGGGATGCCTTCACGGAAAGGCTCGAGCAATATTTTGTGGCAAGCGACCTGGCAAGGGAGATGGACACATTGGCGAAGAAGTGCAAGGCTACACTGCTGACCAGTTGTGAGCCCGAGGTCTACCGAGGTCAGGGACTTGCTGGCACCCATGAAGGCCAAGGATAAGACATACGATGAACTGACTGAACTAATTCGCGACCAACTAAAATCAAAACAGAGCATCCTCACGGCCAGGCACAGATTCTACACTCACCGCAGACCTGAGGGCCAGGAGATTGCAAAATATGCTGCCGACCTCAGGAGACTTGCGGCACCGTGTGATTTCGGCACACACCTCAACGAAGCATTACGAGACATCTTCATTATGGGAATTGGCCACGAGGGCCTCCTTCACAAGCTATTATCTGCCGACTCCACAATCAACCTGCAGAAGGCCATCAGCATCAGTTAGGTGTTCATGACCTCGACCTGCAGCATCAAGCAAATTATTCATCCTGTGGACTTAACCCCGGCAAGTACTGCACACAGAATGGTGCCTTTCACAGGCAAGACTGCAGAACATGGCTCTGCCCAGGGCAGAGAGCACAGACCTCAGGGTTCCAGAACTCAGAGTCCACCAAGGGACTCTGGTGTTGCGGAGGAAACTATAGGGCTCACCAGTGTCGGTTTGCTGAGTAAGTATGCAAAGCCTGTAACACGAAGGGCCATCTCCAGCGTATGTGTAAAAGAAATACGACTCACCGTCTAGCAGAGGAGTCGGTAGATGACTATGATGGTTTGGCCAGAGAGGCAGCTCAGCCCCAAGAAGTGTATATCTGCACCACCGTTTGTCCTCCAGTGAAGATGGAAGTCGAGATAAACGGTGTTCCAGTCTTCATGGAAGTGGACACGGAAGCGAGCCAGTCAGTGATGATCCAGGATGCCTTTGAGAGGCTATGGAACGAAAAATGACCTGAGCTGGTTCCAGTGCAGGAAAAGGTGCACACCTACACCAAGGAGCTGATCCCAGTCCTTGGTAGTGCGGATGTAAGTGTAATCCATAATGGCATGGTGCACAAGTTACCTCTGTGGATTGTTGCAGGTGATGGTCCAATGCTACTCGGAAGAAGGTGGATGGGGAAGATTGCTCTCCAGCAATCGATGTCCCCCGTGCTCAAAAGCAGAGCAAAACCTCACCTTCGCTTGGTCCAGGCACCAGAGAACAGACCAGCTCAGCACCTGAGGCACAGACTGTCCATCACGACTGCGTGGCAAAGATCCAACCAGAACGACCTAAAAGTACCTTCCCGGCTCCAGTGGCAGGACTCCTGGGGAGCAAGATCGAATTCACAGGCACTCTTCCAGCTTTTGTGTCAGAATTACGTGAGAGAAGGATCAAGGCAGTTGACCTCAAGAACAGAGGCAAGATGGCGTCCCTGCTGCAGCAAGGTGCAGCGTGGCTGAAAAAAAAGATGGCCACAGCCATATCACGAGGTGCAACGCTGAGGGACCAATATGTGGTATCTAACAAAGGATTTGATTGGGGGTAAAGCCAGCAACCAACTGAAATATAGAAACATAGAAACATAGAAATTAGGTGCAGGAGCAGGCCATTCGGCCCTTTGAGCCTGCACCACCATTCAATAAGGTCATGACTGATCATTCAACCTCAGTACCCCTTTCCTGCTTTCTCTCCATACCCCTTCATCCCTTTGGCCATAAGGGCCACATCTAACTCCTTTTTCAATATATCTAACAAACTGGCCTCAACAACTTTCTGCGGTAGAGAATTCCACAGGTTAACCACTCTCTGAGTGAAGAAGTTTCTCCTCATCTCAGTCCTAAATGGCTTACCCCTTATTCTTAGACTGTGACCCCTGGTTCTGGAACTCTCTAGCAACGGAAACATTCTTCCTGTCTCTAACCTGTCCAATCCTGTCAGAATTTTATGTTTCTATGAGATCCCCTCTCATTCTTCTAAACTCCAGTGGATACAAGCCCAGTTGATCCAGTCTCTCCTCATATGTCAGTCCTACCATCCCGGGAATCAATCTGGTGAACCTTTGCTGTACTCCCTCAATAGCAAGAACGTCCTTCCTCAGATTTAGGGGACCAAAACTGAATACAATATTCCAAGTGTGGCCTCACCAAGGCTCTGTACAATTGCAGTAAGACCTCCCTGCTCCTATACCCAAATCCTCTAGCTATGAAGGCCAATATTCCATTTGCCTTCTTCACCGCCTGCAGTACCTGCATGCCAACTTTCAATGACTGATGTACCATGACACCCAGGTCTCGTTGCACCTCCCCTTTTCCTAATCTGTCACCATTCAGATAATATTCTGTCTTCCTGTTTTTGCCACCAAAGTGGATAACCTCACATTTATCCACTTAGAGACATTATATGCATGGCAATCAATATAACGAACCGATTAAGATTGTGAACAAAATGTTGTTACGAGACATCAGTACCAGTCCTAATGTAAAGAACAAAATATTCTTGCGAGATGTCGGGAATAGAGTGTCCCCAAAAGTAGCAAGCGAGCGAATTTGGGAGGGTAAAGGCACTGATCCTGATGCCCTGCCCCAGGTGTCCCCACAAGTTATAGGCCAGCGACCTCAGAAGTGTGAAGGCACTGATCCTGATACCCTGCCCCAGGTCTATCCCACACTGCAGGCACTCGATGGCACTATTCGCCACCGACCTGGAAACAAAAACAGCGCCAATACGCACAGTCGGGCGCCATTGCCCACCACCCGGGTGGAGACGGCACAGCCCCCAGACCCAGTCACTACCTCGGCCATGTCCGGGAGCGAAAGGTCAGAACCAACGAGTTCCCCAAACGGGACCTGGAACAGCCAGGTTCCCAACACCGTTAGAGAGCAGGCAGAAGATTCTGCAGCCCTCAAAGGAGGACAGGGAGGCCACACACATCTGCCCACCACTAGGCAACGGCAAAGGCCCTCAGTCCTGGTTACGTGAGCGAATCAAGCTCACCCCGCTAGCAGGGGGTGCAGCGCCGCCATCAGATGACTAGGACCCCGTCCGGTTGCTCTGGAACCTGTGTCCTCACCTACCTGTATTGCCAACTAAGTACTGACCATAAGTGAACCATGAATGCAATCTACCCAATCCTGGCGCACGACCGTAAACGTAAGGAATGTAAGTCACTGAACCAAGGTGTCACGATACAAACTGTAACTTCCTTTTTTTGTATTTGCACTGTGTCTGATCCTGTATGTTAATGTACTGGTCCTGCTGCATGATCCTGCTGTGGTGTGGGGGTGGGCGGGGGGAATGAATATATGTAGCCATGGATCACACCTAGAACCCACTGGAACCTCCACAGCATCATTGAACCATCCAAATTTGTAACCACTACCAAACATTGTGGCAAAAGGACTTGAGGGTTAACAGGGAGAAAGCCAAGCCAAAGAACAGCCAAGGTGCAAGGGCTATTGGCACTTAAGTCTTGGGAGAGCTAAGCCAGAGCACATCGTGCAAAGGTAATCGGCACAACGGACTTGGGGGAGAGTGATGTTATATAGGCAGATTATAGATATACTCTCTGTGTACTCATTGTATAGTTGCATAAGATGGGGAATTGTTACCTGATGTACTATCAATAAGGTTTACACTGTGTATATACTATGCTGGCACATAGAAACATAGAAAATAGGTGCAGGAGTAGGCCATCCAGCCCTTCGAGCCTGCACCACCATTCAATAAGATCATGCCTGATCATTCATTCAGTAAACCTTTACTGCTTTTTCTCCATACCCCTTGATCCCTTTAGCTGCAAGGGCCATATCTAACTCCCTCTTGAATATATCCAATGAACTGGCATCAACAACTCTCTATGGCAGGGAATTCCATAGGTTAACAACTCTTTGAGTGAAGAAGTTTCTCCTCATCTCAGTCCTAAATGGCCTGCCCCTTATCCTAAGACTGTGTCCCCTGGTTCTGGACTTCCCCAACATTCTTTCTGCATCTAACCTGTCCAGCTCAGTCAGAATCTTATGTTTCTATGAGATCCCTTCTCATCCTTCTAAACTCCAGTGTATAAAGGCTAAAGGCCCAGTTGATCCAGTCTCTCCTCATATGTCAGTCCAGCCATCCCTGGAATCAGTCTGGTGAACCTTCACTGCACTCCCTCAATAGCAAGAATGTCCTTCCTCAGATTAGGAGAACAAAACTGAACACAATATTCCAGATGGGGCCTCACCAAGGCCCTGTACAACTGCAGTAAGACTTCCCTGCTCCTATACTCAAATCCCCTTGCTATGAAGGCCAACATATCATTTGCCTTCTTCACCGTCTGCTGTACCTGCATGCCAACCTTCAATGACTGATGAACCATGACACCCAGGTCTCGCTGCACCTCCCCTTTTCCTAATCTGCCGCCATTCAGATAATATTCTGCCTTCGTGTTTTTGCCCCCAAAGTGGATAACCTCACGTTTATCCACATTATACTGCATCTGCCATGTATTTGCCCACTCGCCTAATCTGTCCAAATCACCTTGCAGACGCTTAAAGTCCTCTTCATAGCTCACACCGCCACCCAGTTTAGTGTCATCTGCAAACTTAGAGATATTACACTCAATTCCATCATCTAAATCATTAATATATATTGTAAAGAGCTGGGGTCCCAGCACTGAGCCCTGCGGCACTCCACTAGTCACTGCCTGCCATTCTGAAAAGGACCCGTTTATTCCGACTCTCTGCTTCCTGTCTGCCAACCAGTTATCTATCCACCTCAGTACATTACCCCCAATACCATGTGCTTTGATTTTGCACACCAATCTCTTGTGTGGGACCTTGTCAAAAGCCTTTTGAAAGTCCAAATACACCACATCCACTGGTTCTCCCTTGTCCACGCTACTAATTACATCCTCAAAAAATTCCAGAAGATTTGTCAAGCATGATTTCCCCTTCATAAATCCATGCTGACTTGGACCAATCCTATCACTGCTTTCCAAATGCGCTGCTATTTCATCTTTAATAATTGATTCCAACATATTCCCCACTACTGATGTCAGGCTAATCAGTCAATAATTACCCGTTTTCTCTCTCCCTCCTTTTTTAAAAAGTGGTGTTACATTGGCAACCCTCCAGTCCATAGGAACTGATCCAGAGTTGATAAACTGTTGGAAAATGATCACCAATGCATCCACTATTTCTAGGGTCACTTCCTTAGGCTACATCCCAGAGTACTTATCAGGCCCCAGGGATTTATCGGCCTTCAATTTCCCTGACATAATTTCCCGCCTAATAAGGATATCCTTCAGTTCCTCCTCCTCACTAGACCTTCGGTCCCCTAGTACATCCGGAAGGTTATTTGTGTCTTCCTTTGTGAAGACAGAACCAAAGCACTTGTTCAATTGGTCTGCCATTTCTTTGTTCCCCATTATAAATTCACCTGAATCTGACTGCAAGGACCCTACGTTTGTCTTTACTAATCTTTTTCTCTTCACATATCTATAGAAGCTTTTGCAGTCATTTTTTGTGTTTCCGGCAAGCTTCCTCTCGTACTCTATTTTCCCCCTCTTAATTAAATCCTTTTTCCTCCTCTGCTGTATTCTAAATTTCTCCCAGTACTCCGGTTTGCTGCTTTTTCTGGCTAATTTGTATGCCTCTTCCTTGGATTTAACACTATTCTTAATTTCCCTTGTTAGCCACGGTTCAGCCATCTTCCCCATTTTATTTTTACTCCAGACAGGGATGTACAATTGTTGAAGTTCATCCATATGATCTTTAAAGGTTTGCCATTGCCTATCCACCATCAACCCTTTAAGTATCATTTGCCAGTCTAATCTAGCCAATTCGCATCTCATACCATCGAAGTTACCTTTCCTTAAGCTCAGGACCCTAGTTTCTGAATTAACTGTGTCATTCTCCATCTTAATAAAGAATTCTACCATATTAAGGTCACTCTTCCCCAAGATTGCTAATTAGTCCCTTCTCATTACACATCACCCAGTCTAGGATGGCCAGCTCTCTGGTTGGTTCCTCGACATATTGGTCTAGAAACCATCCCTAATACACTCCAGGAAATCTTCCTCCACCGCATTTCTACCAGTTTGGTTAGCTCAATCAATATGTAGATTAAAGTCGCCCATGATTACTGCTGTACCTTTATTGCACACATCCCTTATTTCTTGTTTGATGCTATCCCCAACCTCACTACTACTGTTTGGTGGCCTGTACACAACTCCCACTAGCGTTTTCTGCCTTTTGGTATTCCGTAGCTCCACCCAAACTGATTCCACATCATCCAAGCTAATGTCCTTCCTTACAATTGCATTAATTTCCTCTCTAACCAGCAATGCCACCCCGCCTCCTTTTCTTTTCTGTCTATCCTTCCTAAATGTTGAATACCCCTGAATGTTAAGTTCCCAGCCTTGGTCACCCTGGAGCCATGTCTCCGTGATGCCAATCACATCGTATCCGTTAACTGCTATCTGCGCAGTTAATTCGTCCACCTTATTCCGAATACTCCTCGCATTGAGGCACAGAGCTTCAGGCTTGAATTTTTATCACACTTGGACCCTTTAGAATTCTGCTGTAAATTGGCTCTTCTTGTTTTTTGCCTTGGGTTTCTCTGCCCTCCACTTTTACTATTCTCCTTTCTATCTTTTGCTTCTGTCTCCATTTTATTCCCCTCTGTCTCCCTGCTTAGGTTCCCATCCCCCTGCCATGTTAGTTTAACTCCTCCCAAACAGCACTAGCAAACACTCCCCCAAGGACATTGGTTCTGGTCCTGCCCAGGGGCAGACCATCCGGTTTGTACTGGTCCCACCTTCCCCAGAACCGGTTTCAATGTCCCAGGAATTTGAATCCCTCCCTTCTGCACCACTCCTCAAGCCACGTATTCATCTGAGCTATCCTGTGATTCCTACTCTGAGTAGCACATGGCACTGGTAGCAATCCTGAGATTACTACTTTTGAGGTCCTACTTTTTAATTTAACTCCTAGCTCCCTAAATTCGTCTCGTAGGACCTCATCCCGTTTTTTACCTATATCGTTGGTACCTATATGCACCATGACAACTGGCTGTTCACCCTCCCTTTTTAGAATGTCTTGCACCTGCTCCGAGACATCCTTGACCATTGCACCAGGGAGGCAACATACCATCCTAGAGTCTTGGTTGCGGCCGCAGAAATGCCTATCTATTCCCCTTACAATAGAATCCCCTATCACTATAGCTCTCCCACTCATTTTCCTGCCCTCCTGTGCAGCAGAGGCACCCACGGTGCCATGGACTTGGCTGCTGCTGCCCTCCCCTGATGAGTCATCCCCCTCAACAGTACCCAAAGCGGTGTATCTGTTTTGCAGGGGGATGACCGCAGGGGACCCCTGCACTACCTTCCTTGCACTGCACTTACTGTTGGTCTTCCATTCCCTATCTGGCTGTGAACCCTTTACCTGCGGTGAGACCAACTCACGAAACGTGCTATTCACGTCATTCTCAGCATCGTGGATGCTCCAGAGTGAATCCACCCGCAGCTCCAGTGCTGCAATGCGGTTGGTCAGGAGTTGGAGGCGGATACACTTCCTGCACACATAGTCGTCAGGGACACCAGAGGTGTCCCTGACTTCCCACATGGTACAGGAGGAGCATAACACGTGTCCGAGTTGTCCTGCCATGACTTAACCCCTAGATAAACTTAAATTGGCAACAACAATGCTAAATGTTATTTACTGATAAAGAAAAGAAAAAAGAAAAACTACTCACCAATCGCTTACCATCTTGGCTGTGACGTCACCTTTCAATTTCTTTCTACTTCTTTTTTGGCTTCTCTCCCTGCTGCAGCTGCACAAGCTGGACCTCTCCGACACACGCTGGCCTTTTGTAGGCCTGGGACGCTGCCGCTCCGCCTCTCGATCTCCCGCTGGGCCTCTCCGACTCACACTGGCCTTTTGTAGGCCTGGGATGCTGGGCCTCTCCGACTCACGCTGGCCTTTCGTAGGCCTGGGACGCTGCCACTCCGCCTCTCGATCTCCCCCTGAATCTCTCCGGCTCACATCGGCCTTTTGTAGGCCTGGGACGCTGCCGCTCCGCCTCTCGATTTCCCGCTGGGCCTCTCTGACTCACACTGGCCTTTTGTAGGCCTGGGATGCTGGGCCTCTCCGACTCACGCTGGCCTTTCATAGGCCAGGGACGCTGCCGCTCCACCTCTCGATCTCCCGCTGGGTCTCTCCGACTCACGCTGGCCTTTTGTCGGCCTGGGATGCTGCCGCTCCGCCTCTCAATCTCCCACTAGAGGGTGCAACTAGTGGAGATGGGGTTTCCTGCCCCTGTGGCAGAGGCTGTCCACCAGGGGGCACTGCGGTGGGAGACCTGAGGGTCACCTGCATAGGTGTGCAGGGCCCAGTATAAAAGGCTGCCCACCATGGTTGTGCCTCACTCTGGAGTTACAAATAAAGGACAAAGGTCACTATAGTTTGAGTGCAACACATTGCCTCGTGGAGTCATTCATAAGTGCATTACAGACATAATAGATATTACAGTAAATATTACATTTCTGGATATCACATTGCAGGATATTATATTGTTGGATACTACAATGCCAGATATTGCACTGCTGGATATTACATTGTTGATATTACACAGCTGGATATTACAGTTCCAGATATTACAGTGCTGGAAAGCAAAGTGCTGGATATTTCAGTGCCAGATATTACAGTGCTGGGTCTTTAATTACTGGATATTACAGTGCTAGGTATTACAGTGCTGAATATTACAGTGCTGGAAAGCACAATGCTAGAATTTAGTGGTATATATTAAACTGCTGGCTATTACAGTGCCGGATATTACACTGTGGGATATTACAGTGCTGGTTATTCTTCTTCTCCTTATTAGGCGGTCCCTCGTATCGAGGATGACTTGCTTCTACACCAAAAAGGAATGAGTTCACAGTGTTTCAATGAAGGACCTGACATTCCAGATCCCGGACTACATATTGAAGGGTGGAAGATGCCTGTTCGTGGATTTTTTTAATGTGTGGTGGCCATTGCACACCAGCCACCACACGGGCTTGACAGAGCTCGGTCTTGTTCCAGTGGCAAGGATTAACTAATGACAGGAGACCAGCTCTGCTGCACAGATACAGTGCGCACACATATCGCTGTGTGGGCTGGCCCATGCTGCCCCTCGACCCATGACTCTTCTGGGCCCTGAATTCACACCTCTCCTGGGCCCGATCATGTCGCTCTACAATCTCTCGCCGCTCATTCGCTCTGACCTCCCCACTTCTCTGATGTTTGCCACCTCTCCTGCTGTACCTGCCCACGTTGCAATCAGCAAACTTGATTTTGGTTACATCCAATCCAGTCGCCCTTCTCCAAGTTGTCGCCATCCTGCACCAGCTCGCGCTGCTCCCTGAAGTGGTCTCCACGCTGTTCCCAGACCATCGCACCTCTGCTCTTTTTATGGCCCCGACCTGCGGCTGGTGGCTTTTTGCAGGTCGGGGCCTCCACGCTGCTGGATATTAGTGTAGGATATTTCAGTGCTGGGTATTACACGGCAAGATTTTAGTGCTGGATATTGCAGTGCGGAATATTATACTGCCGGGTGATATAGTGCTGGATATTGCAGTGCGGGATATTATCATATGGGATATTACAAAATTGCATATTACAGTGTGGGATAGTACAATGCTGGATACTACAGTGCTGGAAATTACACTGCTTGATATTATAGTGCAGAACATTAGATTGTGATATATTACCATGATGGATAATACAGTATGGGATACGATAATGTGGGAAATTACAGTGCTGGATATTACAGTAGATATTACAGTGTAGGATACTGCAGTGCTGCATATTTCAGTGTCATATGTTACATTGCTGAATAAAACAGTGCTGGATATTACAGTGTTGAATATTACAGTGCTTGATATTACAGTGCTGGATATTACAATGGCGGATATTATAATGCTGGATATTTCAGTGCCAGATATTACAGTGCCGGATATCATGGAGCTAGATGATACCACAATGGATATTAGAGTGCAGGATATTACATTGCTGGAATTACAGTGCTGGATATTAAAGCGCGGGACATTACCGTGTTGAAAATTACAGTGCTGGATATTTCCGTGTTGGATATTACAATCCCATATATTACAGTGCTGGATATTACAGTTCTAGATAATAAATTGTTGGATATTACAGTGCTGAATAGTAAAGTGCCGCATGTAACAGTGGATATTACAGTGCCACATATTACAGTGTGGGATATTACAGTGCTCCATATTTCAGTGCCTGATATTACAATGCTGGGAAACACAGTGGTGGATATTAGTGCTGTATATGGCAGTGCTGGATATTACAGTGCAGGATATTACAATGCTGGATTTTACATTGAGGTATTTACAGTGTGAGACATTACAATGGATATTATAGTGCTCATATTACAGTGCAGGATATTACAGTGCTGGACATTGCATTACTGGATATTACAGTGCTGGATGTTACACTGTCGGATATTATAGAGATGCATATTACAGTGCTGGATATTATAGTGCTGGATATTACAGTGAATGTTGCAGTGGTGCATGTTACAGTGCTGGACAATACGGTGCTGGATATTACAGTGCTGGATATTGCAGTACTGGAAAATACAAAGCCGGATACTATAGTGCCAACTAGTACAGTGCCAGATTTTACAGTGCAGGATATTACTGTGCTGGATATTAGAGTACCAGATATTAGTGCTGGCTATTACAAAGGTAGATATTACGGTGCTGGATATTTCAGTACTGGGTATTAATATGGCTGATATTACAGTGCTGGATATTACAGTGGTGGATATTACAATGGCGGATATTATAGTGATGGGTATTAAAGTGCTCAATTACAGTGTTGGATATTACAATGGCGGATATTACACTTTTGGGTTTTACAGTGCTCCTTATAGTGTTGGATATTACAGTGCTGGATATTACAATGCCATATATTACAGTACTGGATATTACAGTAAATATTGTGGTGGATATCACTTTGCTGGATTCTACACTGCGGATTTTGCAGTGCAAGATATTACAATGGATATTAGTGCGCCATATTACAGTGCTGGATATTACAGTACCGGATATTACATTGCTGGATGTTACAGTGCTGGCTATTACAGCACGGGATATTACAGTGCAGGATATTACAATGCTGAACATAATAGTATGGCACATTATAGTGCTGGACATTACATTTACTGGATATTACAGTGCCGGATATTACATTGTCAGATATTATAGAGATGCATATTACAGCGCTATAAGTTACAGTGCTGGATATTACAGTGACTGTTACAGTGGTGCATATTACGGTGCTGGATATTACAGTGCTGGATATTACAGAAAAGGATATTACAGTAAAGGATATTACAGTGGATATTACAGTGTACAATTTTACAGTGCTGTACACTGGAGTGCTATATATTACAGCGCTGGATATTACGGCACTGGATATTATAGAGATGGATATATACAGTGCTGGATATTACAGTGGTGGATATTACAGTGGTGCATGTCATGGTGCTGGATATTACAGTGCTGGATGTTACGGTGCTGGATATTACAGTGCTGGATATTACAGCACAGGATATTACAGTGGATATTACAGTGTATGATTTTACAGTGCTGATATTACAGCACAGGATATAGTGAATATTACAGTGTATGATTTTACAGTGTTGATATTACAGTGCTGGGTAGTACAGTTCTGGATATTACAGTGCTGGATATTGCCATACTGGAAAATACAGAGCCGGATACTATAGTGCTGACTATTACAGTGCCGGATATTACAGCGCAGGATATTACTGTGCTGGACATTAGAGTGCTGGATATTAGAGTACCAGATATTACAGTGCTGGCTATTACAAAGACAGGATATTACAGTGCTGGATATTGAGAGAGATTTTCCACATTTTTTGCATGATTAACAGCCACTTAATGTCCATTTTATCACTGGAATGACATATAATGCCCATATATCGCACATTTAGCCGCAAAATGGAAACTGACGGGCATTTTTCGGAAACTTATCGTCAAGCGTTACTTTCCACATGTGCGTAACACCAGGAAAAAAATAATACCGCCCGCCCACTTTTTTTGGGCGGAATCATCAGAATTGGCAAAATCAACGCCCATAATATCGCCTAGCGTTAGTTTCTGCACGGAATTAATGCCGAGATTCAATAATACCACCCGCCCATTTTTCTTTGTCGTAAAGATCACATTTGCTGAAACTAACGCCCAGGAGATCGCCCACCATCACTTTCACCACCTCGCACACATATCGCCCACAATATCGCTCGCTCAAAAAACCACCCAAAGAAAGTGGAACTGTTCTGAACTAAAGCCAGCGGTGTGGGTGCCATTTTTAAAATCGCAGGTCACTTCATTCAAAAGGCTGCTTCAAACTTCGGGGGAGTTTGGATTGACTCTGGAGTTCTTCTCAAGTGAATTGACCATCTCAACAGACATATTTTCAGGACTATTGGGGGTTTACTCTAAGTGTATTTTAGTGAGGAAATTATTGCTTCTGATCAATCACTATTATATTTTGATTGCAATGGGGCCAGCCATTTCCCAGCCTGCATTGATTAATACGCAGATGTTGCAGAGTGCAGATGGCTCAATGTGGGATGCACTCAAGCCCAATTTAAGACATGCAAGAATAGGAGGAGGTCCAGACCATATACACCCCGCAGTTACAGAGAAAAGAGGTCTTACCTCGAAGTGTCCGAGCACACCTGCCTTCGGAGACTGCGCTTCCACAAGGTAGTGATCAATGAAATATGTGAGTTCATCAGGCCACATATGCAGCCTGCCATCAGGACATCAGTGTCGGTCGAGGTCAATGTCACCATGGCACCGTCTTTCCAAGTGTCTGGTTCCTTTCGGGCCTCTGCAGTCGAGATTTCCCCTCTGTCTCACCATGCCGCCCATCACTGCATTAGACAGGTCATGGAGGCCCTGTACGCGCGAAGTATGGACTTTATCAGCTTCCCCATGACCACGGAGGCTCAGACTGACAGGGCTGGAGCATTCTATCGCATTGCTAAGTTACCCAGGGTGCAGGGAGCAATACAGTGCATTCACATCGCCATGTGGGCACCTTCTCAGGACCTAGAGCTTTTTCGTAACAGAAAAGGATTTCACTCTCTGAAGGTCCAACTAGTTGTCGACCACAACCAGATCATAATGGCAGTGAATGCCAAATGTCCGGGCAGCTTCGATGAGGCTCACATCCTGCGTGAGAGCGCTATCTCTGACATGTTTAAGAGTCAGCCACGAGGACAATGCTGGATGCTCGGTGATAACCGATATGGCCTAGCCACCTGGCTGATGACCCCCCTGCATTACACCCACATCAAGGCCGAGAAGCGATACAACCAGAGCCACAGAGACACAGGCAATGTGGTCCAGAAAACAATAATTGTGCTTAAGCAGCGCTTCAGATGCCTGGACCACTCAGGAGGGGAGCTACAATACAACCCTGAGCAAGTAGCTAAATTTGTGGTCGTGTGCTCCATGCTGCACAACCTAGCTATCAGGAGGGGCCAAGAATTGCGAGAAGGGACTGATGTTCCACTTCGAGAGAGAAGAAGAAGAGGACGAGGGGCTGAACGCTGACCTAGGACCAGACAATCAGGCTGGCTACGCAATCATGCCCACGCCCCCCTCCAGACCACAGGAAAGGGCCCGTGGTGTCTACATAGCTGCAAGACTCCTATGTCAGGAGCTGATATCTGAACGATTTGCCTGAAAGAACGTAGCTGTGAGTGACAATGCTGACACACTGCGTGTGCAGCTCAGACATCAATGGTGGCCATCACTTTGGTGCCAGTTAAAGTTTACGTTGATTGAAGTTAAGTTTTTTTTAACCCTTTCATGTTAAGGAATCACCAGTGTGCAACGGTCCAGCTATCAGACAATGCGCGACAAGGTTATGTTCAATAAAAAAATATTTATACCAACGTTAGCCTGAAATCATGTATCATGGGTAAAAACACCCCGGCCACAACCCACTTTTTCCACCATTGACATCAATCAAATGGTCAACATGTCCAGCAACACAGAATACAAATGCAAAGGAGGAGGGTGGTCCCCTCTCCCCATACATTACAACAAATTGCATACACCCAGATGGAGATATAACACAGGCATCACCTGCGGACATGCACCCACTTTCCTTCTCCCCTCCCCTTCTTCTCCCCACCTCTACCCCTTCCCCTCCTCGCTCCACGCCGCCTGGCCGAGGAGTTCCTCAGGTGGTGCCTCATTGGGGGAGATGAAGACAAAGGTGGTGGTTGCACGGGTACAGGAGCAGGGGGTGCCGAGGGGGGAACATTCTCTGATCCAGAAGCAGGATCTTGGTCCTGCCTCTCATCTGTCGTTCGCAGGGTGGTGCAGGACCTAGGGGTGGAGTGCCGCTCTCCGGGACCACTGGGAGGCCTCTGCCAGCAGTGTTCCTGGCTATCGCCTCCACGGCCTCTGCCATCTGCGGCACGTACTTAGCCATGGTGTCGAGGAGTTGGTCACCAATGTCTACAGTCCTCCTGGACAACTGTACCAACTCTCCATCCTCATGTCGCGCTCGTGGACCAAACCTGCCACATCCACGAAACCACGCGGGGTTGGCGCCACCCTGGAGACAAATGGGGTGAGGTGCTTAGGGCCGGTACCACCAGAGTGGAGGCGGGAATGACCGGAGGAGCACTAGATGGCCTTGGGGTGGAATGGCTTCTGGAGCAATGCAGGATCCTCGAAGTCCGCTCTCTCATCCATAGAGAACAGACCCAGCGGATTGATGGTTGAGAATCGGAGCTCCTCAGCAGAAGTAGGATCACCCGTCGACTTCTGCCCCACGCCCCCACCTTCTGCCGTTAGTGGTCTTGCCTTGGGACGCGCTGCTGGCTGAGCTGCAAAACACAAATGAGGTTATTGTGGAGAAGGGGGTGCTAGGGTCACAAGGTGAGTCCAGCGCTACACACAGCATATGCACGACAAAAGCACCACTGTTATCAAGATTATCACAGACATCACATTTCATGACCGTCAACACATTTGCATTGCAATGATTTTCATTAGGCCAGCATTATTTCCAGGACAATTTTAGAAATCATCTGACAGATAGACAGAAAGGAAAAGGAGGTGGGGTAGCGTTGCTGGTTAAAGAGGAAATTAATGTAATAGTAAGTAAGAACATTAGCTTGGATGATATGGAATCTGTATGGCTGGAGCTAAGGAATACCAAAGGGCAGAAAACGCTAGTGGGAATTGTGTACAGACCACCAAACAGTAGTAATGAGGATGGGGACAGCATCAAACAAGAAATTAGGGATGCGTGCAATAAAGGTACAGCAGTTATCATGGGCGACTTTAATCTACATATTGACTGGGCTAAACGAACTGGTAGCAATGCGGTGGAGGAGGATTTCCTGCAGTGTATTAGCGATGGTTTTCGAGACCAATATGTCAAGGAACCAACTAGAGAGCTGGCCATCCTAGACTGGGTAATGTGTAATGAGAAAGGACTAATTAACAATCTTGTTGTGCGAAGCCCCTTGGGGAAGAATGACCATAATATGGTAGAATTCTTTATTAAGATGGAGAGTGACACAGTTAATTCAGAGACTAGGATCCTGAACTTGGGGAAAGGTAACTTCGATGGTATAAGACGTGACTTGGCTAGAATAGATTGGCAAGTGATACTTAAAGGGTTGACGGTGGATAGGCAATGGTAAACATTTAAAAATCACATGGATGAACTTCAACAATTGTACATCCCTGTCTGGAGTAAAAATAAAATGGGGAAGGTGGGTCAACCGTGGCTAACAAGGGAAATTAAGGATAATGTTAAATCCAAGGAAGAGGCATATAAATTGGCCAGAAAAAGCAGCAAACCTGAGGACTGGGAGAATTTTATAATACAGCAGAGGAGGTCAAAGGGTTTAATTAGGAGGGGGAAAATAGAGTCTGAGAGGATGCTTGCTGGGAACATAAAAACTGACTGCAAAAGCTTCTATAGATATGTGAAGAGAAAAAGATTAGTGAAAACAAACGTAGGTCCCTTGCAGTCAGATTCAGGTGAAATTATAATGGGGAACAAAGAAATGGCAGAACAGTTAAACAAATACTTTGTGTCTTCCTTTGTGAAAACAGACACAGATAACCTTCCGGAAATACTAGGGGACCGAGGGTCTAGTGAGAAGGAGGAACTGAAGGATATCCTTATAAAGTGGGAAATTGTGATAGGGAAATTGATGGGATTGAAGGCCGATAAATCCCCGGGGCCTGATAGTCTGCATCCCAGAGTACTTAAGGAAGTGGCCATAGAAATAGTGGATGCATTGGTGATCATTTTCCAACAGTCTATCGACTGTGGATCAGTTCCTATGGACTGGAGGGTAGCTAATGTAACACCACTATTTAAAAAAGGGGAGGGAGAGAGAAAATGGGTAATTATAGATCGGTTAGCCTGACTTCAGTAGTGGAGAAAATGTTGGAATCAATTATTAAAGCTGAAATAGCAGCGCATTTGGAAAGCAGTGTCAGGATCGGTCCAAGTCAGCATGAATTTATGAAAGGGAAATCACGCTTGACAAATCTTCTGGAATTTTTTGAGGATGTAACTAGTAGAGTGGACAAGGGAGAACCAGTGGATGTGGTGTATTTGGACTTTCAAAAGGCTTTTGACAAGGTCCCACACAAGAGATTGGTGTGCAAAATTAAAGCACATGGTACTGACGTGGATAGAGAACTGTTGGCAGACAGGAAGCAGAGAGTCGGGATAAATGGGTCCTTTTCAGAATCGCGGACAGTGACTAATGGAGTACTGCAGGGCTCAGTGCTAGGATACCAGCTCTTTACAATATACATTAATGATTTAGATGAAGGAATTGAGTGTAATATCTCCAAGTTTGCAGACGGCACTAAACTGGGTGGCGGTGTGAGCTGTGAGGAGGACGCTAAAAAGCTGCAGAGTGACTTGGATAGGTTAGGTGAGTGGGCAAAAATGCATGGCAGATGCAGTATAATGTGGATAAATGTGAGGTTATCCACTTTGGGGGCAAAAACACGAAGGCAGAATATTATCTGGATGGCGGCAGATTAGGAAATGGAAGGTGCAACGAGACCTGGGTGTCATGGTTCATCAGTCATTGAAAGTTGGCATGCAGGTACAGCAGGCAGTGAAGAAGGCAAATGGGATGTTGGCCTTCATAGCTAGGGGATTTGAGTATAGGAGCAGGGAGGTCTTACTGCAGTTGTACAGGGCTTTGATGAGGCCTCACCTAGAATATTGTGTTCAGTTTTGTTCTCCTAATCTGAGGAAGGACGTTCTTGCTATTGAGGGAGTGCAGCGAAGGTTCACCAGACTGATTCCCGGGATGGCAGGACTGACATATGAGGAGAGACTGGATCAACTGGGCCTTTATACACTGGAGTTTAGAAGGATGAGACGGGATCTCAGAAACTTACAAGATTCTGACGGGACTGGACAGGTTAGATGCGGGAAGAATGTTCCCGATGATGGGGAAGTCCAGAACCAGGGGATACAGTCTTAGGATAAGGGGTAGGCCATTTAGACTGAGATGAGGAGAAACTTCTTCACTCAGAGAGTTGTTAATCTGTGGAATTCCCTACTGCAGAAAGTTGTTGTTGCCAGTTCATTAGATATATTCAAGAGGGAGTTAGATATGGAGAGAAAGCAGGAAAGGGGTACTGAGGGAATGATCAGCCATGATCTTATTGAATGGTGGTGCAGGCTCGAAGGGCCGAATGGCCTACTGCTGCACCTATTTTCTATGTTTCTATGGTTCGAACATGAGTAAGTGTCGCATCTATTGACTTTACACCACACAATGGTTTAAACTTTACTCACGTCGCTTCACTTAAGGTTCTGCAGATGCTTGTGTGGCTGTCCGGGTGTGCTTCCGCACAAGTGTGAGCACCCGCTCCTCCATCTCAGTAATGTCGCCGGGGACTGGTGGTCCCTCACTGTTCGCCTCTGCAGGAACCTCATCGTCGATAACTTCTTCTATAAAAGGTGACAGATCGACATGGCATAAGATCATTGCGTGATATCATTGCTGGGCAGAGACTGATACAACACATAACCGACAGATGTAATCATGATTATTATGATAATTATCATTTTTTACCTAAAGACGTGCACCGTGACCGCAGGCTTTGAGGAAAGACCTCACATCTGATAGTCATGAATGACTATCACAAATTAAATTATATAAATACCTAAGTATATGTAAATAAATGTAATACTTACTCTTGCGGATCCCACAAGGTCGTTCCATCATTTGCGGCATTGGTTGCCCTCACGCACCTTGTTGGTCGCCGACGAGACCACCTCTGCTATCTCTGTCAGAGAGATTTAACGCTAACGTCCATTTCAGATCACCCGTGGTAACGGCCATTTTCAAAAATGGAGACTAGGTGCTTTGAGAATGGGCGAGAAGCCAGTGATCTGAAAACCCTTTTTTACCGCCCATGCCGGAAATATTGCCCATCTCTCTGATCTTCTGCTGTAAAGTGTCGCCGTACTTAGTAACGGCATGGCAATTCATGCTCAATTCGTGTGATTCAGGAGGTCAAGGGTCATCATGACATGCGCAGAAAAGGAGAGAGAGAGAGAGAGGGAGCTGAGAGGGACTGAAAGCGTGTGTGGCTGTGGTGTGTGCATGTTTGGCTGTTATGGGAGACACGAGGGAGATTCACCAGCAGCAAAAAGCCTACTAAGCACCAAGAACATTGTTGGCACTGAGTTTTTGTCCAACAAATAATATATAACATGGAAGGGATGGAGGAGGCCCTGGAGCTAGAAGCCAGAAACACTGGTGGCAGAGGGCTCCCAGTGGTCCCGGAGCGCGGCACTGCACCCCAAGGTGCCACACCCTCATTGCCAATGACATGAGAGCCAGGAGCAACATCTTGCTTCTGGCTCGGAGCACGTTCCCACCTCGGGACCGTCCTCTCTCGTATCCATCCATGCAGCGGTTTTGGCCGTCATCCCCCCATCTCCACCCCCCACCACCAATGAAGCATCACCCGAGGACCTCCTCAGTCAGGGGGCATGGAGTCAGGATGGGAAGGGGAAGAGGTAGAGGTGGGGAGAAGTGGGAGGGAGGGAGGGAGGGTTGGTTTTTACAGAAATACTTATGATTTCATACAAATGTTCGGTTTAACTGTTTTTTATTTAACATAACCTTGTTGGGCATTGACTCAGATAGCTGCACAGTTACATGCTGGTGATTCCTTAACATCAAAGGGTATAATCACACTTAACTTGAATCAACTTAAACTTTAACTGTCACCAAGATGATGCCAACTATTGATGTATGACCTGCACACCCAACAGTGTGTCAGCCTTGTAAATAACACCAACGTTCTTTCAGGCAAAACGATAATTGATGAGCTCCCGACGTAAGGCTCTTGCAGCTATCATGCCACCACGGGCCCTTTCATGCGGTCTACCAGGGTGCAGGGGCATGGCTTCACCATCAGCCTGATTGTCTGGGCTGATGTCAGTATCCATCTCCTCATCCTCCTCTTCCTCTCTCTGCTGAGGTGGACTGTCAGACTCTTCTGGCAATTATTGTCCCCTCCTGATAGCCAAGTTGTGCAGCATGGAACACACCACCACGAATTGAGCTGCCTGCTCAGGTTGGCATCGGAGCTCGCCTCCTGAGTGGTCCAAACATCTAAGTGCTGCTTAAGCACTCCAATGGTTTTCTCCACGATATTGCAAGTGGCTCTGTGGCTCTCGTTGTGCCGCTTCTTGGCTTTGGTGTGGGTGTCATGCAGGGGGGTCATCAGCCAGGTGGCGAGGCCATATCCTTTGTCACCAAGCATCCAACATTGACCTTGTGGATGATTGTTAAACAAGTCAGATACAGCGCTCTCACGCAGGATGTGAGCATCATGGATGCTGCCCGGAAATTTCGCATTCACTGCCAGTATAATTTGCTGATGGTTGACAACAAGTTGTACATTCAGGGAGTGGAATCCCTTGTGGTTCCTGAAAACCTCTTCATCCTGAAAAGGTGCCTGCATTGCGATGTGCATACAGTCTATTGCTCTCTGCACCTTGGGGAAGTTTGCAATTCGGTAGAATCCTAAAGCCCTCTCAGTCTGAGCCTCCCTGGTCATAGGGAAGCTGATAAAGTCAATCCTGCGTGCATACAGGGCTTCCGTTACCTGTCTAATGCAGCAATGTGTGGCATGCTGAGACAGACCACAAATGTCGCCAGCTGAGGCCTGAAAAGAACCCGACACGTAGAACGACAGTGCCACAGTGACTTTGACCTCGACGGACAGTTGCATACTGATGGTGCTGGAAGGTGCAGATCTGCCCTTATGAGCTGGCATACCTCAGTGATAACCTCTTTGGGGAAGCGCAGTCTCCGAAGGCAGGTGGTGTCGGGCAAGTCGAGGTAAGACCGCTTGTCTCTGAACTTGTGGAGGGTGTAACGTCTGGTCCTCCTCATCAGTCTGGCATGTCTTACATTGGGCACATAATGCTGTGGAGCATATCTTCGGCCATCTCGAGTCTGCAGTATGTAATTGGTCATCAAGAGAGGGTGAGAAAGGACAGACTCCATTCCAATAGCTATCCGTTTTCCACCAATTTGTCACAAAGAATGAATGCCCCGACGAAGACACCTTTAAATTCCAATCGTCCACAGTACGATAAAGATGTTTGTTGAGATGTTCACTTCACCTCCAAAGACTTCCAGAGTACATCTGAAATTGCCCGAGGTTGAAGCAGAGGAGCCATTTAAATGATGCGACATGTGATTTAGAACATGGCGTCCATACCGCTGTGATTGGTTCAGAACAGTTCCACTTTTTCTGGGCGTTTTATTGGGCGAGCTATATTGTGGGCGAGATGTGTGCAAGGTGGTGAAAGTGACGCTGGCCAATCTCCTGGGCGTTAGTTTAGGCAAATGTGATCTTTACGACAAAATAAAGCGGGAAGTTGGTATTATTGAATCTCGCCGTTAATTACGTGCAGAAAGTAACACTGGCCGATATTATGGGCATTGATTTCGCCCATTCTGATGATTCCGCCCCAAAAAAGTGGGCGGGCGGTATTATATTTTCCTGGCATTACACACATTGGGGAAAGTAACGATCGGTGATAAGTGTCTGAAAAATGGGCATCAGTTTCATGGCTAAATGGGCGCTATCTGGGTGTTATACATCATCTTAGCGTTAAAATGGACGTTAAGTAGGCGTTATGCATGCAAAAAAGTGGAAAATCTAGCCCTATACTCCATCTGCCAAATTTTTGCCCACTCACTTAGCCTGTCTATGACCTCTTGCAGATTTTTTGTGTCCTCCTCACACATTGCTTTTCCTCCCATCTTTGTATCATCAGCAAACTTGGCTACGTTACACTCAGTCCCTTCTTCCAAGTCGTTAATATAGATTGTAAATAGTTGGGGTCCCAGCACTGATCCCTGCAGCACCCCACTAGTTACTGATTGCCAACACAAGAATGAACCATTTGTCCCAATTCTCTGTTTTCTGTTAGTTAGCCAATCCTCTATTCATGCTAATATATTACCCCCAACCCCGTGAACTTTTATCTTGTGCAGTAACCTTTTATGTGGCACCTTGTCAAATGCCATCTGGAAGTCCAAATACACCACATCCACTGGTTCCCCTTTATCCACCCTCTTTGTTACATCCTCAAAGAATTCCAGCAAATTTGTCAAACATGACTTCCCCTTCATAAATCCATGCTGACTCTGCCTGACCGAATTTTGCTTTTCCAAATGTCCTGCTACTGCTTCGTTAGTAATGGACTCCAACATTTTCCCAACCACAGATGTTAGGCTAACTGGTCTATAGTTCCTGCTTTTTGTTTGCCTCCTTTTTAAAATAGGACCTTTATATTTGCAGTTTTCCAATCTGCTGGGAATCTCCCCAGAATCCAGGGAATTTTGGTAAATTACAACCAATGCATCCACAATCACTGCTGCTACTTCTCTTAAGACCCTAGGATGCAAGCCATCAGATCCAGGAGATTTATCTGCCTTTAGTCGCATTATCTTACTGAGTACCACCTCCTTAGTGATTGTGAAGTTAAGTTCCTCCCCCCCCCATTAGCCTCTTGACTATCCACTGTATACAGCACTGTGTATTGCACAGTATATTACACTGCCAGATATTAGTGCTGGATATTACAGTAAATGTTTTCGTGATGGATATTATGGTATGGGATTTTACAGTGCTATATATTACAGCACGGGATATTACAATGGGGAATATTACAGTGCTAGATATTAGTGCTGGATTTTACAATGCTGGATATTAGTGCTGGATATTACAGTACTGGATAAAGCAGTGTTGGATATTAGTGTTGGATATTACAGTGCTGGATGTTTCATTGCCAGATATTACCATGCCAAATAGCACATTGCTGGATATTACAGTGTGGTATATTATGGCGCTGGATATTACAGTGTTGGATAGCCCTGTGCCGGATATTACAGTGCTGGGTATTACATTGCTGGATATTGCAGTGTGGAATATTATACTGCCGCATGTTATGGAGCTGGCTATTAGAGTGTCGGATAATTACAGTTGATATTACAGAGCGGTATATGACAGTGTGGGATATTACAATGCTCCATATTTCAATGCCGGATTTCAGTGCTGTAAATTACAGTGCAGGAAATTAGTGCTGGATTTTACAGTGCTGGATATTACAGTGCCGCATATTATAGTGGATATTATAGAGCGGTACATGACAGTGTGGGATATTATGGTGTTCCATTTTTCAATGCTGGGTATTACAGTGCTGGAAATTACAGTGTAGGAAATTACAATGCTGGATTTTACAGTGCTGGATATTACAGCGCCACGTATTACAGTGGCTATTACAGTGCGCGATATGACTGTGTGGGATATTACAATGCTCCATATTTCAATGCCGGGTACTACAGTGCTGGAAATTACAGTGCTGGAAATTACAGTGCTAGATAAAGCAGTGTTAGATATTACAGTTGGATATTACAGTGCTGGATATTAAACTGGGATATTATAGAATTCCTAGTGACAATAACCCGGGTCCTGGGAAGTGGATGTCGCTGGCAAGGCCAGCATTTATTGCCCGTCCCTAATTGCCCTTGAGAAGGTAGTGGTGAGCTGCCTTCTTGAACCGCTGCAGTCTGTGTGGTGAAGGTACTCCCACAGTGTTGTTAGGGAGGGAGTTCCAGGAATTTGACCCAGCGGCACTGAAGAAACGGCGATATATTTCCAAGTCAGGATGGTGTTGGGGCCAGTTCGTTAGATATATTCAAAAGGGAGTTAGATATGTCCCTCTCGGCTAAAGGAATCAAAGGGTATGGAGGGAAAGCAGGAATGGGGTACTGAAATGCATGATCAGCCATGACCATATTGAATGGTGGTGCAGGCTCGAAGAGCCGAATGGCCTACTCATGCACCTATTTTCTATGTTTCTATGTTTCTTTGTGTGTAACTTGGAGGGGACCTTGCAGGTGTTACTGTTCCCATGTGCCAGCCACAGTGCACTGGTGGTGGAGGGAGTGAATGTTTAAGGTGGTGGATGAGGTGCAGATCAAGTGAACTGCTTTTTCCTGGATGGTGTCGAGCTTGTTGAGTGTTGTTGGAGCTGCACTCATCCAGGCAAGTGGAGAGTATTTCATCACACTCCTGACTTGTGCCTTGTAGATGGTGGAACGGCTTTGGGGAGTCAGGTGGGGAGACACTCGCTGCAGAATACCCAGGGCCAGAAATTCAGTACTGCAGGAAAGCTAATGCTCCCCCCACTATTTTGGGACCATTAGCACCAAAATTTTTTCGTGGCTGGGCCACCCCATATTCAGCTCCAAAAGTGAAAAAATGGATTCCAGCGCTAATGAGGCCTTCCAAAGTGGATTTTTCAGTGGTGTGGCTGTCTTAATTTGAGCGTTATGACCACTGAGAAAGTCAGCATGCAGGTAAGGGTTTTTAATGAGCCAGCTGCTCCCTGGCCTTTTTAAAGGCCTGGGTTTGCAGCAAGGCCCTGAGGGACGAGGGAGGTTGGAGGGAGGTTGGAAGGATGGCTGGTGTAAGAGGTGCAAGTGGCCCAAAATTGGTGAAGTCCCCCACCCACCCAAGTGCCGCCCAAAGGACCATCGATGGCCTCCGAGGTACCTGGCAGTACTCTGGGCGGGATATTCATCAACAATGTCCCTCAAAGGTCGGTGGGCAGCAAATGAGGGACTTACGCCGCAAATCCGGGCAGCCACTGGCGGGAGCTCCCAATCTTGGTGACAGAGGCGCTTGCCGCCCATGTGCCGCCGAGGATGGAGTCGGGTCCACGGAGGGTCGAACAGCTGAAAATAAAAATCATCAGGGAAAAATTAAAAAAAACAATCCGAAGACCTCCAGGGGATCCCATCCAGGTAAGTTGCTGCAGAAAAGAAAATGTTCACTAACCTTTTTTTCAGGATCTTCAGACTTACCGTGGAGGACAGATCAGCCTCTAGTCATGAATATGGGAGCTCGGCGGGCGGGAGGTCAGTTGTGTCACTCGGCCGCCCGCTGACGTCGGCGGACAGTTTCCGGCAGTTCTCCCCTCCCGCCCACCTCGAAAGTGGCACTGGGCGGATCTTGCAGAGGAATGTCAGCGGCAGTGGGCGGTAAGTTGATCAATTTTGGGCCCGTGGAGAGCCAACAGGTTCACTGACATGGAGCTGGAGACACTGATGGACGGTGTGGAGGACAGAAGAAGAATACTATTTCCTGATGTGGGGTACCTGGCAAACCGCCAGTACATAATGCATGGAGGGAGATTGCAGGGGAGGTGTCAGGCACCTCCATATTTGTGAGGGCACACCCTCCCAGCAGGGTGCTGGCCAGTCTGCACCCAGCCCTTCCAGGCCCAGAGGTTTTCCAGGAGGCAGCTGTAGGTCCCAGACAACAACCACAGCAGCCTTCCCGGACTCATGATGCAGCCACAGGGATGACAGTTAGGCGTAGTGTTAGGGTAGTCATGTGTAACAGGTGTTATAGTGAGATGCAAAGGGGTAAAAATTGATTACAGTATTATTATATTCTTTATGTTCTGATTTTGCAGTGATTTGGATAATTTAATAAATCTTTATTTTTGGCTCATATATCTGGTCAGGTGCATCATTTGGGAGTGGGCAATTCTGCGTTAAGGCACTCATTGCGATGGTCATGGAAAGTGGGACCTAAAGGGTCATGTGTGGATGGGATTATCTGAAGCGAGCAGCTATGAGACGCAGCTGCAGCTCCCTTCCAGGGTTGCGATGGGTCGACGCCTCCTAGCTCTGAGGCGATGGGGATCATCCTCCTCCTCCACCTCCTCCTCCTCAGGTGGTACTGCTGGCTCGACCTCCAGTGGCTGTCCCCTCATGATGGCCAGGTTGTGCAGCATGCAGCAGACCACGAGGCTTATGGAGACCCTTTGAGGAGAGTACTGCAAGGTGCCACCAGAGCAGTCCAGGCACCAGAACTGTCATGTATTCAACTGTCATTGTATAAACTGACCTAAGTTGTACACCGTGAGAACATTGACCACTAGGTGGTGAACTTGTGGGAGACACTCCTAACCTGGACTTTCAGGTATAAAAGGGGAAGCTCCACCCATCTTCTCCATTTCAGTGCTGGCAAATAAAGGTTACTGGTCACAGACTGACCTTCTCTCTAGTATGGGCCTCGTATGCATTTGTACTGTATAGTAAGGACAGATCATTGGTGACGAGAAACTGGGATTTAAACCACGCGAGCATGGCCACTAGCAGCACAGACGAGAGGTACTGTGTTGGTGATGATTGGGACGATTTTATTGAGAGACTATAGCAAAGTTTTATCACTAAGGAATGGCTGGGACAGGATTCGGCCGACAAACGCAGGGCTCATCTCCTGACGGTTTGTGGATCCAGGACGTACTCCCTGATGAAGGACCTTCTAGCGTCAGAGAAGCCGGCGGACAAGACTTTTGAAGAGCTCAGTAAGTTGATCGGGGAACACTTTAAACCGGCGAGCAGCATGCACATGGCGAGACACCAGTTTTACATGCACCGGCAGCGAGAAGGGCAAAGCGTTCCAGACTTCGTGGCAGACCTCCGGCGACTGGTGAGCCTATGTAAGTTCCCAGATGCATGCAGAGCGGAGATGCTGCGAGACTTTTTTATTGAGGGCATAGGGCACGCTGGGGTTTTCAGGAAACTGATTGAGACCAAAGACTTGACCCTGGAAACGGCGGCTTGATGGCCCAGACACTTATCTCAGGGGAGGAAGAGACCAGAGTGATGTTTGACAAAAATCTTGGTTTAAATGCAGCAAATGGACAGGAAGTCAACATTGTTAACGTGGCACACAGTTCTCCAGGCAGACAGGGGCAATGGGATATGCTCGAGCATGTAGTCGAACCCAAAGGGGGAATTCAACAGAGACAATGGCTAGCTGAACGGCGATTCATGCCATCGCAAGGGACAATGTGGCCAGTAATGGGGCCATCAACACCTGTCAATGGTACGTTTAAGGACAGTTACAGAGACAGTCAGAGATGATCGACTGGTAATGGACCCTTTGTTTCCAACAACGGCTCATGTTGGAGGTGTGGTGGCAAACACACAGCCAGAGCTTGCAGGTATCAGCAATATACCTGCAGAAATTGCAACGTCAGCGGTCACTTGGCGCGTATGTGCAGGAAGACTGCAGCCGGGTTGATGTACGAGGAGAATGGGCCCGATGTAAGCCCTACGAGGCCAAATGGACATTGGGGGAAATCGCTGGAAGCTGAAGTTCAGTGAGTTCATGTGGAGCACATATACAGTTCATACACCAGGACGCCACTGATAATGATGAAAGTGCTCCTCAATGGCATCCCAGTATCAATGGAGCTAGACACGGGGGCCAGCCAGTCCCTGATGAGCATCAAACAGTTCGACAAGTTGTGGGCGTCCAAGGCCAGGAGGCCAAAATTATTGCCAATTGATGCACAACTACGGACATATACAAAGGAGATCATTCCGGTGCTAGGCAGTGCCACGGTAGTCGTGACCCACAAAGACTCGGAGAACAGGTTGCCACTCTGGATTGTCCCGGGGGACGGTCCTGCACTGCTGGGGAGAAGTTGGCTTGCTGTCATGAACTGGAAATGGGGCGATGTCAATGCAATTTCTTCTGTGGAGCGAATATCACGCTCACAGGTCCTGGACGAATTTGACTCACTATTTTAACCCGGCATTAGCACTTTCATGGGGACCAAGGTAGTGATTCACATAAACCCGGATGCCAGGCCAGTACACCACAAGGCCAGAGCGGTGCCGTATGTGATGCGGGAAAAGATAGAAGGCAAATTGGACCGCATCATCTCGTCAGTCGAATTCAGTGACTGGGCGAGCGCAATTGTGCCGGTGCTCAAGGTGGATGGGTCGGTCAGGATATTTGGTGGTTACAAGGCCACCATCAATCGGGTGTCACTCCAAGACCAGTATTAGCTACCGAGAGCGGAGGACCTCTTTGCGACGCTATCCGGTGGCAAATGTTTTTCAAAATTGGACGTGACCTCAGCTTACATGACCCAGGAGCTGGCGAGTGAGTCAAAGAAGCTGACCACCATCACGACACACAAGGGGTTGTTTGAGTACAACAGATGTCCATTCGGGATTCGCTCGGCTGCTGCGATCTTTCAATGAAACATGGAAAATCTCCTCAAGTCGATTCCAAGGACGATGGTTTTTCAAGACGACATCCTCATCACGGGTTGCGATACTGAAGAACACCTCCGCAATCTGGAGGAGGTGCTACGCAGACGGGACCGGGTAGGGCTGCGACTGAAAATGGCAAAGTGCGTCTTCCTAGCTCAAGAGGTAGAATTCCTGGGGATGAGGGTAGCAGCAGACGGGATCAGACCTACTGCGTCCAAAACGGAAGCGATCCAGAGAGCACCCAGACCCCGTAACACGACGTTCCTGGGGCTCCTGAACTATTTTGGAAACTTTCGTCCCAAACTGAGCACGCTGTTAGAGCCGCTACATATGCTCCTATGCATAGGTCGCGAATGGGTCTGGGGGACAGCCAGGAAAGGGCTTTTGATAGAGCATGCAATTTGTTATGCTCCAACAATCTGTTAATGCTATATGTAAGAAACTTGTTTTAACGTGCGATGCGTGTATGTTGCAGCATGTTAATGCCAAGGGTCAGTTACAGCTGGTAGCTTATGCCTCCAGAAGTCTGTCCCAGGCAGAAAGGGGCTACGGGATGGTAGAAAAGGAAGCGCTTGCATGTGTATATGCAGTTTAAAAAAATGCACCAGTACCTGTTTGGCAGGAAATTTGAGCTGGAGACAGATCACAAACTCCTAACGTCCCTTTTGGCCAACAACAAGCATAAATGCAAATGCAGCAGCCCGTATACAGAGGTGGGCACTCATGTTAGCCGCCTATGACTTTACAATTCGGCACAGACCGGGCACTGAAAACTGCGCCGATGCACTCAGCAGGCTCCCAGTAGCCACCACCGAGGGGGCAACCGAGCATGCTGCTGAGATAGATGGTCATGGCTGTTGAAGCTTTCGAAAGCGAAGGCTCACCCGTGACAGCCCGTCAGATCAAAGTCTGGATAGAGACCCGCTACTGTCTTTAGTCAAGAAATGTGTCCTGAATGGGGACTGGGCAGCCACGTACAGAGCATGCCATGAGAAATTTAAACCATTTCATAGGCGCAAGGATGAATTCTCGATTCACGCCGATTGCCTACTATGGGGAAACCGAATAGTCATGCCTCAGATGGGCAGAGAGGCATTCATCCGAGAACGCCACAATGAGCACCCGGGCATTGTCATGATGAAGGCAATTGCCAGGTCACACGTTTGGTGGCCAGGGATAGATGCAGACCTGGAACTTTGTACTTGCAGGTGCAACACATGTGCCCAGCTGGGCAATGCGCCCAGGGAAGCCCCCTTAGCCCCTGGTCCTGGCCCGCCAAGCCATGGTCACGCATCCATGTGGGCAATGCAGGTCCTTTCATGGGAAAAATGTTTTTGGTTGTAGTAGATGCCTACTCCAAATGGATCAAGTGTGACATTCTCAATTCAAGCACATCCTCTACCACGGTAGAAAGTCTACAGGCAATGTTCTCCGCCCATGGTCTACCGGACGTCTTGGTCGGCGACAATGGCCCATGCTTTACAAGCACTGAATTCCAGGACTTCATGGCAGGAAATGGTATCAACCATATTAGAACGGCACTGTTCAAGCCGGCCTCAAACGGCCAGGCGGAACGAGCAGTGCAGATAATCAAACAGGGGATGCTCAGAATCCAAGGGGGTTCCCTACAAAGCCGCTTATCATGCCTCCTGTTGGCCAATAGATTCTGACCACACTCACTCACAGGGGTTCCACCCACAGAGCTGCTAATGAAAAGGATGCTCAAAACCAGGTTATCCCTTATACACCCCACCATGAAAGAAATTGTTGAGAACAGGCGCCAGTCACAATGTGACTACCATGACGGGAATGCGAGGGCGCGATGTATTGACGTCAATGACCCTGTCTTTGTCCTCAACTATGCTGAAGGGCCCAAATGGCTCGCAGGCACTGTGATTGCCAAAGAGGGGAATAGGATTATGGTAGTTAAACTTACCAATGGACAAATCTGCTGCAAACACGTGGATCAAACAAAAAGGAGGTTCAGCAACCCCATAGAAGAAGCAGAGGAAGAACACGATGTAGAGTTCACTCCACCACACGTGACCGAACACCGGAACCAAGTGGAGGAGAGCCCAGTCACTGTTGGCAGTCCGGACAGGCCTGAGGCACCGCAAACAGCAGGCACTCAGGCCAGCGCCCAACAACCAGAGCCCCAACTCAGGCGCTCTACAAGGGAGCGTAAACCACCAGAGAGACTTAACCTGTGATCCCAATAAGACTTGCGGGGGGGTGATATCATGTATTTAACTGTCATTGTAATCCATGTATAAACTGACCTAAGTTGTACACCGTGAGAACACTGACCACTAGGTGGTGAACTTGTGGGAGACACTCCTAACCTGGAATTTCAGGTATAAAAGAGGAAGCTCCACCCATCTTCTCCACTTCAGTGCTAGCGAATAAAGGTTACTGGTCACAGAGTGACCTTCTCTCTAGTATGGGCCTCGTGTGCATTTGTATTGTATAGTAAGGACATATCAAGAACATTTGCTTAAGGGTGCCTATGCACCGCTCGATGATGCACCTGGTGGCACAATGAGCAGCATTGTATGGATGCTCTGGTGCCGTCCTGGCGTTCCGCAGTGGAATGAGCAGCCAAGTGGACAGGGGATATCCCTTGTCCCCAAGCAACCAACCGCAATCCTAATTCCGGCCAGTGAAGACGGCGGGCACACTGGTAAGGCGCAGAACGAACGAATCGTGGCTGCTGCTTCCCTTGCCCGCTGCCTCTCTGCAGGGTGCTGAGGGCGACGGCTTCTCCTGCATGCTGCACTGTTTCTGAGCAGGTGTACCAGGTGTTACCCTCCCAACATTCCTCCCATCCTCAGGGTGAACCCTGCCAAGCCGGTTTCTGCAGCCCACGGGCCTCCGTTAAAGAGTCAGACCTGAAAGTTGTACAAAAGTCTGTGAAAACCTCCGAACAGCACTCAGCAGATTTAATGGGGCCAAAGCAATTATGAAAACTATTTAAAAAGTAAAAGACTGCAAATGCTGGAATCTGACATAAAACACTAATATATAATAAAACTATTTACCTACCAAACGGACCTGATTGCGGCAAAACTCCAGCGGTGTTGTTTTTGTGCACCGACTGGAAAACCTCGCAGGGCCACTGCCTGAGGAAATCCTTGGTTTTTGCTGCTGAATATCGCGGGCATGGCCGTTTTCCAGTGGTCCGCCTGCTGATGACCTCACTGCGCCACTAACTCCTTTAGCGCGGCTTCACCCCGCTGATTCTGGCGGAAGTGCGCACTGCTCAAATCCCCCCCCCACCCCCCCCCCCCCGAGCTGAATATGGCTCGGGGAGGGAAAAACATGGGACCATGGCGGCGGATCGATTTTTTTCAATTGGCCACACAAACCCCGCTGTAGTCGTCCCTTCAGGGATGGTGAATTTCAGCCCCCCAGTCTCTGATCTGCTCTTGTAGCCACAGTATTTATGTGGCTGGTCCAGTTAAATTCCTGTTCAATGATGACCCCCAGGATGTTGATGGTGGGGAATTTGGCGATGGTAATGCCGTTGAATGTCAAGGGGCAGTGGTTAGACTTTCTCTTGCTGGTGATAGTCATTGCCTGGCACTTGTGTGACAAGAATGTTACTTGCCACTTATCAGCCCAAGCTTGAAGGCTGTCCAGGTCCTGCTGCATGTGGGCATAGACTGTTTCATTATCTGTGGCATTGCGAATGGAACTGAAGACTGTGCAATCATCAGTGAACATTCCCACTTCTGACCTTATGATGGAGGGCAGATCATTAATGAAACAGCGGAAGATGGTTGGGCCTAGAACATTGTCCTGAGCTACTCCTGCAGTGATGTCCTGGGGCTGAGATGATTGATCTCCAACCACCACACCCATCTTCCTTTGCGCTCAGTATGACTCCAGCCAGTGGAGGGTTTTCCCCCTGATTCCCATTGACTTCAAATTTTACTAGGGCTCCTTGATGCCACACACGGTCAAATGCTGCCTTGATGTCAAGGGCAGTCACTCTCACCTCACCTCTGGAATTCAACTCTTTTTTTTGTCCATGTTTGGACCAAGGCTGTAATGAAGTCTGGAGCCGAGTGGTCCTGGTGGGCCATGTAGTGCTGCCATTTAGGAGGGGCTCTTCCCTGAATTGAAGGGAAGAGCCCAAGCTGCATACTCTGCAGCAAAAAAAGGGTCCTACTTGGACCATCAACAGCCCGGCACACAGCTGACCAATCACGGCACAGACCCCATTGGTCCAAAGCGCCAATGGGGTGTGTTATATACGCAGACTATAGATATACTCTGTGTAGTCACTATATAGTTGCATAAGATGGAGACTTGTTACCTGATGTACTATCAATAAGGTTTACACTGTGTATATACATGCTGGCACCACTAGAGGGTGCAACTGGTGGAGACCAGGGTTTCCTGCCCCTGTGGCAGAGGCTGTCCACCAGAGGGCACTGCGGTGGGAGACCTGAGCGTCACCTGCATAGGTGTGCAGGGCCCAGTATAAAAGGAGTTACGAATAAAGGACCGAGATTACTACAGTTTGAGTACAACGCATTGCCTCGTGGAGTCATTCATAAATGCATTACAGACATAACTGGGTGCACAAAAAAAAATCAGCAGTTTTAACAGCTGCACTCCTCCCCTTTCATTTTCACCAGGCGCAGGGTCCGGGGCACTAACAGGACGCTGCACACGGTGATGACGTCAGCATCGCTGGCGCAACGGACCGGGCCACTACGGGTTAACGGCGCCACCACATTCCGCCGAATTTAGCGGGAGTCGATAGCGTTGCCGCGCCCAGTCGCAAAATGATTCGAAAATGACCAAAATTTCTCCCCCGTTAACCACATTGCTCTGGGTCTGGAGTCACATATAGGACAGACCCAGTAAGGACAGCAAATTTCCTTCCCTAAAGGACATTAGTAAACCAGACGGAGTTTTACGACAATGGTTACCATTACTGATTCTCGCTATTGATTCAAGATTTATTTCATTAACTGAAATTAAATTCCGCAGCTAGCATCGTGGGATTTGGACTCACATCTCCGAATCATTAGTCAAGGCCTCTAGATTACTAGTTCAGAAACATAACCACTATTTGTCACTGAGAATTCTTGATGAACAGGACCCGAGGATATTGTCACTGGGAATTCCGGATGAACAGGACCCGGGGATATTGTCACTGGGAATTCCGGATGAACAGGACCCGGGGATATTGTCACTGGGAATTCTGGATGAACAGAACCTGAAATTCATGTTCTGATGAAAGAAAAACACAAAAAATAAGCTATAAATGTTTCTTTATTTGAATTCTAAAATATTGCAGATCAAACTAACAAAGATATTGAAAAGCAACTCATAACAGTAACATATATCTAAGGATGTTCAGACACTCATGACTCGCGTAAATGAGTGCTTCTTGCTATCAGTTTGGAACAGAAGGTCAATTTATACTGGGCAGAGTTCTAGGCCTTCATCCTACATTAAAATGCAAATTTCAAATCGATCTGTTACTGTAACTCTCACTGTTCTGGTTTTGGAAACCCACTTGCTTGTTATAATACACTTCCTCTATAACGTTAAACCTGCATATTATGATGGATATGCGGTGCCTGTGGGACCGTTAACTTTCTTCATTAGGGAAAAACAGAGGCAATGTTTGTAAAAATTGCACCTGTGATTTGACGAAATCTCAACCAACGTCGCTGAAACAGATTATCTGGTTATTGCTGTTTGTGGGAGCTTGAAGTGTGCAAATTCACTGCGCTTTTCCTACATTACAACAGTGACTACAATTCTAAATATTCCATTGGCTGTGACGCACTTTGGGAAGTCCTGAAGTCGTGAAAGGTGCTGTATAAATGCAAGTTCTTTCTATCTCTTTATCACCTTTGTCACTGAGGCTAGTGACCTGAGCATTGTCTTTCCCAGATCAATGTCTCGCCCCAAAGCAAAATGAGTTAAAGTTGTGTTTGAAAAGCAGAAAGAACTGGGGCATCTTCGGAAAGGTTGAGCTATTGATCATTTTAAGATTTTGAGCAGCTGTGAAAGTGAAATCACTGGTACTCCAGAGACTGACAACAACGGGCACCAGAAACACAGGCCACTCTGGAGGTGTCTTCAGTCTATGCTGTGTGGGGTGGATTTTGTTGTTCCTGTCATCTCTCAGCTGAAGTATCCCCATTTACTCATTGCTGTACCACATGACTTCTCTCCTTTTTGTAGGTCTCTTCCAGGAACTTTTTGTAGTCGATTTTGCCTTCCATGTTTTCATCAAATTTTGACATGATATGGTAGACTTCATCCTCATTCAGGAGCAGATCACAGAGCTTGAGTACTGCTCGAAACTCCGGCAAGGATAAGTAACCGCTGCTGGTGCTGTCTAACTTCTTAAAGGCTCTGCGTAAAGGTTTCCATTCACCTTGCAGCTATAGAGTACAAGGAAAGACAAGAGTTTAATTTTTGTTAACACCTTGGAAGCCTATGGTGTTGTTAGTAGTTTCTGACAGACATGACCACACCCCTGATAGAGGGGGTCCCAAATCTCTAAGGCCTCTCTGCCTTCCACTAATTTGAATGCAAGACTCACAGACCTAGACAGTTGTTACACTGTACATGTTGAGGCTGATTCTGCTGTAGGGGCCACACAAGTTTCGGGTTTAGGCATGCGTTGCTCTCTTGACAGATCTAACGAATTCTCTTGACAGATCTAACGAATCCGAAGAAAATGGGCCTCCGCGTACATACGGAACCCCATAAGTATGAATGGTAATTCCCTTCTTTGATTGGTTGGGCCAGCCCACGTGATCCCAGGGGCCCTGGGATAAGTGGGCCTCTACACAGGCCTAGGTGTCGAGGCCCAGGACTGCAAGTAGCCAAACTTCCCGGACTATCAGGTAAATTTGTAGATTTTTTGTCGGCTGGAGGCATCCGCCCACAGGAAGCCTCCAACCGCAAATTCAGCCCCGTTATTTCATCATTTAGCTTTAAAACGATCTGGAATTAATTGAATGTTTCAGCAGACTGCCTTTCCCCTGTTTCTCTGCAATGATCACTTGCACCAAACCGTCACTGACAATCTATGATTCCACTTCATCTCCTAATCCGATAGAATTCATACTACACTCTTTGAGAGCTCACAATGCTTCCCCAGAGGTTCTTATATCTCAATGTTTAGTGTCTTCAGTAATCTCTACTGTCACCTCCTGCGTTTTCCCCCAAACCACTTCCCATGGAACCCCAAAGTGGCAGTGTCAATGCAACCCTACCAGCGAGGTAGTTTTGTTCCCATCGCCCTACACACCAGCTCCACTTTGCACTATCTGACCAACCACACCTCTCCAACATGTTACAACCGCTGACAACATTGATATGGTGTAACTACCTACATACACTCTGTTCAGAAACCATGCACTGCTAACTGACTATTGGCATATTTCCCATCATTGCAGCTACCACGGTCTACACTACATTTATCCCATGATCAATGGAAGCTCTCCATTCGGGTACCATGGACAACTGAGAACCCTGAAGATGGAAATTTGCCCCATTCAGTTTCACAACCATTATTTGTATTTCAGGAGCGCATGAAATACATATGTCCTACTCTTATTGAAATGGTGCTGCAACTTACTCTTGAGTTCTCCTGGAGCAGGGTTTGTGTTCTGAACCCTGTTTACATTTAACATTAGCTGTAAGGATTTGTAAAGGTGACCCAACGGGAAGGCGTATTCATAAAAAGGTGTCATTTAGGGGCAGAAAACCAGTTTCTACTGTTTTTACCACCACGGTGGTTGAGGTGGACTCTAGAGCGAAATTCTGCTTTTGGCAGTTTTTTTCAGGCGGACCAGAAGTCACTCATAATGGGGGTGGAAGTGGGGTGGTGAGTACACTTCAGGGGCAGAATTTAGGAGGGGGGGGGGATGGGGGAAGGCGCCGCGTCGCCAGGGCTCGCCCCTTCATTAAAGGGGCGAGCCTGCGCGATTTCTAAACTTTGGTCCACAGGGAGGGTTTTGGCCGGGCCAGCAGCCTGGCACCCAAGAGGGAGTGCTAGGCTGCCTGTTGGTAACTCGCCCGAACCCGGGAGCATAATTATCGGCCCGACATGGCAGTCAGCCGACAAAAAAAAATAAAATGGCGACAGCAGCTGTGCTTCCTCCCCTTTAATGGGAGCCGCACCGCCATTGCAGAAGGCCACATTCTCGTCGCTGCACCATCGGGAAAAAGCAGGTATTGGCACCGCCCGGCTTGAGGAAGATTTTCACAGTGGAATTTTGCTGTCGGGGCGGGGGGGCGGGGAAGACATCAGCAGTGCGCACTGTGATGGCACACTTAGCACGGATTGGCAACAGCGGAGCGGTGGGGGCAGGGAGCGAAATTTTGATTATGGTGGCCATTACACGAAAAGTTGGCGGCCATTGCACTCCGCAGCATGGCCGCCGATTTCCGGTGTTAAGAGGCCTTAAGGAAAGGGGCAATTTCGGCCCCTTAATTTCTGCTGCCTTCCACCCTATCACAGGCCTTCCCTTTTGTTCTTTCCTCCCTTCCCCCTTTCCCTGCCTCTGCACTTGCTTAAAACCTATAATATAGCTCACCTTTTCTGATGAAACGTTAACTCTGTTTCTCTCTCCACAGATGCTGCCTGACCTGCTGAATATTTTCAGCATTTTCAGTTTTTATTTCACAAAAAAATGTTTGGTAAACTTTTTTTTCTAGACACAAGGAAATCTAAATAGTATTCTTTATCACATTGCTGTTTGTGGGACCTTGCTGTGTATAAATTGGCTGCTGGGTTTCCTACATTACAACAGCAACCACACTTCAAAAAGTATTTCATTGGCTGTAAAGCGTTTTAGGATGTCCAGTGGTCGTGAAAGACGCTATATAAAGGTAAGTCTTTCTTTTTTTTATTGGAAGGCATCATTATCTTGCCACATCGGGCTCCTCTTTCACTTCCCTTCTTCGAAACAATGAAGTTTTCCAGCCTTTTATTTTTACGAAGTCAGGCTCATTTTAAGCAAGTACCAAACCACCTCCACTTTTTTTGGGTCAGTCCCCTTTAATATCTCCATGGAAAGGTAGATTTTGCTATGAAGTTAGAAAGGACATAAATTCCAACCTATCTGACCCACAGGAGATCCAACTGTCTCAAGTATATATTATCGTGACCGACCGCTCTGCAGCTTGTGTAGATTACCTTTCGCCGGAGCCTTGCTGTGACGGTGTCCAGCCCAGTGCTGTGACGTTCAGTAAAATGAGTGTTAGGATGCTGCAGCACCGCTACCATGTTGCTTCCCTCTCTCCACTGGTGCCTGCGCATTGCAAATGGTTTCAAGAAGTCTAGGTAGGAAACCCTGCCGACCAAGTGAAGAAGAGAATCAGCAGTCGATAGATAGTTTACATTTACAGGAAAGTTATTCTCTCAATTTTAAAACTCCAAATAAATTAATGTATCTCCTTTAGTTGATTTCAAAACGTTGAAAGTAACAATGAAGGTACGTGTGGATTTATAGCGCACTGTCCTTCAGCACCATTCTCTATTTTATTGCTGGCACACTCGACTCTACAGATTCTTATTTTTCTTTGCATCTAGTAACAGTCGTCCCCAAAGATTAGAGATTTGAATTCAATCACGTCGGCCAGCGATAGTACGTGACAGTACCGAGGTGAGCAACATAGGGATTTGGTAAATTGTACAAGGTGGTGATTAAAGTATTTTTCAAAAATTTGCTCTTGGGATGTAGACAAATCAGCATTAATTGCCCATCCCTAGTTACCCTGAGGGTATTACGAGTCAAGCACACAGTGTGGGACTGGAGACGCATGTTGGGCCAGACTAGGTAAAGGTTCCCTGACCTGAAGGACATTTGTGAACCAATCTAATAACAATGCCACTTCCATGGTCATACTAGCCCTCAAATGACCAGATGTATTGAATTCAATTTCCCAATTTCCATGGTGATTGCTGTGGCTCAGTGGGTAGCACACTCGCCTCTGAGTCAGAAGGTTGTGGGTTCATATCCCACTCCAGGGACTTGAGCACATAAATCTAGGCTAGCAGTACTGAGGGAGTGCTGCACTGTTGGAGGTGCTGTCTTTCGGATGACATGTTAAACTATTTGAAAAAGAGCAGTGGAGTTATCCCTGGTGCCCTGGAAAATATTTATCCCTCAACCAACATTTAAAAAAAACAGATTATCTGGTCATTATCACATTGCTGTTTGTGGGAGCTTACTGTGTGCAAATTGGCTGCCACGTTACAACAGTGACTGCACTCCAAAAAGAACTTCATTGGCTGTAAAGCTCTTTGAGACCTCTGGTGTAAATCCTTCTTATTTTCTTTATACACAATTACACTACCCAATCCTCTCGAAGAAAAATTAATTTAAAAAGAATTGATGGGTTCGATTTAGAGACCTGTTCTTACTGCAAATTAGGTAAGATAGTGTCATAAACTAACCAAACCACTTAAATACCAGCTATAATACCTAGTTTGTATTGATGTTAAGCGGTTTCAGCTTCCACATAAGTGACAGGCAGAAAAAGGCCAGCTGGTCCATCAAGCCTACCCCACACTCATGATGCCTGGAGTATCATGATGCACACTTCCTGCATTTCTCTACTGTTGAACACAGCTCTGGACACATGCACAGAGTTATGCTGTCGCAAACTAAAGAGCTAAGCACAGTCAATAGTTTAAATTGGGTCTGCCTGTCTCACTGAGTAGTTATCTGTCTCAGACTGGTAGCTTTAGTATAATATAGTATATTATTATGATAGTGCCATTAAGCTGGTCAGATACGGTTCACCATCAGCACTTCTTTCAATCTAGGGATAAAAAAAAACATAAACCGTAACACCCAGCAGCGATTGGTTTAAAACCTGAACTCTAGTTTGCTGATATAAAATTGCCTATATAAAATTCTATACTTCAAATATAACTGGTTAGCTGTAAAGCACTTTGGGACATCCTGAGGACATGTAAGGTGTTATATAAATATTATTTAATTGGCTGCAAAGTGCTTTGGACATGATGAGAATGTGAAAGGCATTATACAAGTATAAGTTCTTTCTTTGCAGCTCCCTGACTGCAGTATAAAGGCAACCTTCAGCTGGTCACATCTCACCGTTATCCTTCTAGTCAGGAACAACCTCTCAATGTTATCTTGTCATGATGTAATCTTTGTAATAAACTCCCCCACCAAATGACTGCATCTCTATATTTCCTTACAATACCACAGTGACTATATTTTCTTTCTTAACTAAATGCCAAGCGTTTTCATTATGTACACATGTGCTCTTGTGCTTTAGAACACCTACCTCAGCGACATCACTAAATGAAACAGTTTACCAAAGATGAATTATGAGCCATGGTGAACTCCAGTGCTGTCCACTCCCTGTTTATTTGTCTAATCTGGCTCCAATCTTACTAAAATGTTGCTACTTGACTTAACTTTAAAGTAACGTAAAATTTAGCAGAATGTAAATTCCGGAGAAGGATAAAGGAACGGTAGGATATAATCGCACATTCTAAAGCTCAGCAGTACCATTATACACTCACATGCTGATATAAATATTAGGAAATTTGGAATAAGAAGGAAAGTCAGATAGAACTTTTTCACCCGAAGTGTAACAGAGTCGACTTTCCAGGATTGAAGCAGTCCAAGTAACAACTGGATGCATTTCTGAAGAGAAGAGGTTGAGGAATATGGCGAGAAGGCAGGTAAGTGAAGCTGTTCTATAAGAAAAGAGGCACCAACTTCTTCAGGGCTTATCTGTCCTTATAATTCCTATGCTCTTATAAGAGACGTTGCTAAGCAGAATCGCTAAACCTAACTACTCTAGTTGGCTGAGACACTTCGAGAGGTTAATTGACTTCTTAGGCATTCAATGGCAAACCAAGTATACTGGAAACACAAAGCAATTAAGAGTCAGCGCCTAAAAATAGAAAATCCAGGTTAATATGTGCATGTAGTTCTATATTCTTTTGGGCTTTTTAATTCGCTGCTCTATTTTTACTCTTCACTGACAGTCTGCAACACCCTCACCCACACCCCGCCCTCTGAGGCCTGCCTTGCTTAACCTGGTCAACTCTTTCAATGCAAAGTTTAATTTCCTGGGCAACTAAAAATCCACTCTAAAACCCGATCGTCTCAGCTCCGAAATATGTTAAAAATAGATGTCTCTCTGTGCACCCACCCCCACCCTCTCTCTCCCGGAGCTCCGAGCTCTAATTCAGTCGCCGCAGAGAGTGAACGAGGTTGACCTTACCGGCCATCTCCATTGACTTCGAATTTCTTTGCCAGCATTTCACACTCGTATTCATTTAAATTCATACACAGCTCGGTCAAGATATCTTTAAACTCCTCTTTGCTGACAAAGCCGGTGCGGTAAGGGTCAAGCTCCTGAAATTCTTTCCGAAGATCGTCCCACAAGTAGTCAACCTGGAAGTTATAAAAGTTAAATCAACAATGTTAACTTGGCTTAACAACGCTGCATTATATCTATTGATATCGATATTAAACAGGGAGCAGGCTGCCATTGAAGTGGAAGCCAGGGTTCTCACTTTAGCACGAACACTGTCCACCAGGATGTCGGACGCACAGTTGAGGTTTTTCGAGCGCATTCTTAAATCGCAGTCTCCCTTTTTCGGAGGGCTGATTTTGGCGTTGGGGAAACAGGCGGATTTCGGCGAGTGGCCGAAATGTCTCACGAACTCCAGGAAATCCAGCGTTTTGTCCTGGTTCGTGATCAACGTTTGCCAGAGCCTGCGAATCTCGCCACGAGTTACCTCTGGGCAAATATCAAAGCTAGCAGGGAAAAGAAGAGAAAATAAAAATACAGTCAGGTAGGAGTGGACAGGTTTGGAATAGGATTCCATAGGATATACGGTACAGAGACAGGCCATTCGGCCCAAACAGTCCATGCCGGCGTTTATGCTCCACTCCAACCTCCTCCCGTCTTTCCTTATCTAACTCTATCAACATAACCCCCTATTCCCTTCTCCCTCATATGCTTCTCTAGCCTCCCCTTAAATGTAACTATACGATTCGCTCCAACCACTCCCTGTGGGAGCGAGTTCCTCATTCTCACCACTCTCTGGGTAAAGAATTTTCTTCTGAATTCCCTATTGGATTTCTTGGTGACTATCTTATATTGATGGCCTCTAGTTATGTTTTTCCCCACAAGTGGAAACATTCTCACTGTATCCATTCTATCCAAACCTTTCATAATTTTAATAATAAAGACCTCTATTAGGTCACCCCTCAGCCTTCTTTTTTCAAAGAGAATTGGAGATACACAATATCCGGGCCATTTACTTTAAACGGAGCGAAATATTTAACAAAGAGCTCGAAAATACTCCACACCACTTTTGAATGTTACTCTATTATCACTTGGAGAATATTTCCATCTGGCCAGCCCTATCCCCTCGTCACATTCACAAATAAAGTTACCGTTTCAGAAGCCGGTACATCGTTTCATGGTTGAGCCGCCTTGAGTTAATTTCATCCAGCTCTTCAAATTCTTTCTCAACTTCCTGGTACTGTTTATCTAACAAGGTTTTAATAATCCGGAAGAGCTGTGCCGGGAGGAAAAAATTAGAGTTACATCGTCAAGTTAAATGTCATGCTTTACATTTGGGGAATGTTTTTGAATAAACGCTAACCCAGTCCAGTAAAGTGTCAGTAAAGGTATACAAATAGGATTTTATTATCATAGTTGCGGTTCTATTATCAAATGCACTGCACGTTTTGAGCCTGCCAATATTTATCTCTTCGCCTCTGACAGGCAATAACCCATCCATAACTCTGAGGCATCATTATGCGTCCTATTCAATGTATTAACGTTTAAACAGGGACATTAATTACGAATCAAGGTTAATTAAGCCCTTTCAATTAATATGTTATGTGCTTCTAAAACCGGCGAGAAAATCTTAATAAAGGTTGATATGTAAATAACAATCGGAGACAATGGTTCCCCGGTGAGATGGTATAAAAACAGCACCTGCTCGGGTGTTCGACCGTATCCCCTCTCTTCATCCAGTTGGTTTGAGGACTGTTTACGCCTTGATAGAATTGCTGACTTCTCGTCAAAGAGGCTAGAAACTCCTTTCCTGTCGAAAGTGGATAAGTGAACTATTATTTCTCAACTCCAACAGAACACGATAGAGTAGAGCCTTCTGCTGTCTCCTGCCAAAGGGATCTCGATACCACAACGGGGAACTTCCTTATTCACAAACTTACAATAAGAACTCCAATGGATTTCCCGTGACACTGGGAGCCAACATCAAGTGGACTCCACAGGTCAAGCGGGGTTAGAAGGATGAGGGAGGACTGTTGGTCTGAGGGTACAAGAGGTCACAGGGCAAAGCTAGAGCAGAGTGAAGAGGGAAAGTAGAGCGGGTGGGGGTAAGGTGGAAGTGGGGGTAAGGTAGGAGAGGGGGTGAGAGGCCAGGGGAAGATAAAGCATGCTTAGAGATTCAGGGCAAGCAGGAAAGCAGAGAAATTTGGAGACCATGGGAAGAAGGTAGAGCCTGGTTAGAAGTTAAGGTGCAAGGAAGAAGGTAGAGTAGGGGACAAGGGGAAAGTTAGAAGAAAGTTACATCCTAGGGGAGAGGGAAAAGCCATTGTAGGAGAGCTGCGGCCAAGGGGGTGTGGGTGGCGGGGGAGCATGAGCAGGGAAGGCACTGCTGCAACCAGTCATAACCGTAAGCCAAGGCAGATCAGATTTGGGGAAGAAGGGAAGGGATAGGTGAGGTAAGGTGGAGCGGACATGCCGTAAGGGGAGGAGAAAGGAGGAGAGGGGTAGGATTAAAGGGGGAGAGAGGGGGGGTAGGATTAAAGGGGGAAAGAGGGTGGGTAGGAAAGGGGAAAGAGGAGGGGGAGAGGTAGGAGGAGAGCGGGCGGCTGAGAGGGGGAAAAAGGGGCAGGAGCAGGAAGGGAGACGGTGAACAGGGCAGAGAATGGGGATGCAGGCATTAAGCAAAAGTGATGGTGAAGGGAGGTGGAAGGAAGGGAAGGGAATAGAGTGGTCAATAGGGATGTACTCCAGGTGGTTTCATCATATAACTTTCTGCCTCCAACCACCCACATCCTCAAGCTATTGGTAGCCCAATATATCCATTTTTGCAGTGCCAATTGGAAAGCAAACACTCTGTTACCCAATTGGATGACTCTTGACTGCCAGTCAAACAGCCTATTTGCCCATCTCCGATATATGTTTTTAATCCCCTATGATTTTTTTTCTCCGGTTGCTCACAGCAGTGTCTGGGAGATGATTATTTAATTCCTTGAGACTCCAGGATAATCCAAAAAGGTTGACAACTCTTGAAGGGAAGAGGAGGTGGGAGGAGTTGAGAGAGAGGCATGCCCAGAAGACTATATTAAATAAAAATATGGCCCCCAAAATTAAATGGACTGCAAGAAACTGTCACAGTTCTTTTTTTTTTTAGAAAACATGCATATAGCAGTTGGGCCAAAACAGTCCATTTCCATGTTGTAATTTTTGTGCTGTTCTATTTAATATGTAATAGTAAGAGGACCATTTAAGAAGAATGTAGACCCCCCCCCCCTTTTAAGGATCTAAATGGAGTTGAAGCTGAGAATTAACTAAAAATAGTTAACGGATTAAATTATTACTTCTTGGAATAATTTATTACAGAAGGCTTCAGTAGCAAGCAACCCAGTAAAAGAGATTCTACAAGTAAATTTAATGATGTGATATCACTTTCATGGACATCCAAAAAAAGCTCAACTCAAAACCAATAAAACTCCATGAATGGAAGTCACATATTCAAAAATGCTAAACAAGATTAAATGAGAGAGCGCTGTGCATACATTCCTTTTAATATATTTGTTCACTGAATGTGGATGACACTGTCAAGGTCACATTTACTGGCCATTCCTAATTGCCTAAGATGGTGGTGGTGGGCCTTCTACTTGAATCACTGTAGCCCTTATGATGATAGTGCTCCCATGACGGTTGCAGAATTTGATCCAACAATGATGAAGAAATAACGATTTATGCCAAGTCAGGATGGTATATGACTTGAAGGGAAACTTTGCGGTGATGGAGTTTCCTTGATAATGCTGCTCTTGTTTTTCTTAGAGGTCATAACCCTCCATAAACCTAAGCTCATCCAAAACCCTATCTTAACTTGCACCAAGTCCTGTTCACCCATCACCCATGTGCTCACTGATCTACATTGGCTCCCGGTTAAGCAACACCTCGATTTTAAAGTTATCATTCTTGTTTTCAAATCCCTCTCTACCTCTGTAATCTCCTACAGTCCTACAACCCTCCAAGATAGCTGCGCTCCTTCAATTCTGGCCTCTTGAGCATCCCAGATTATAATCGCTCCACCATTGACGGCAGTGCCTTCAGGTGCTGAAGCCCGAAGCTCTGGAATTCCGTCCCTAAACCTCTCCATTTCTCTACCTCTCGTTCCTCCTTTAAGACGCTCCTTAAAATCTACCGTCTTTAACCAATCTTTTTCTCATCTGCCCTAATATCCCCGTATGTGGCTCGGTGTCAAATTTTGTTTGATAACGCTGCTGTGAAGCGCCTCGAGAAGTTTTACTACGTTAAAAGCGTTTTAAAAATGCAAGTTGTTGTTGTTATGGTTGTCACGGGGCTGGGTGGTACTACTGAAGTAAGCTACATATGGGCAGTGCTTTGCTCCCAGCCGTAAATTTTAAATATTTGGAGAGGCTCAGCAGGAGCATCTGCATTCCCAATATTAAAATAACTCGGTCTAAGTTTACAAAGTATGAAAGAGGCCGGAGGGATCCTGCCCCACTGACCGCATTTTAAACCAGGTTTGGAGTTATACTAAATTTGGCATCAAGCCCAAGAGGTGTGAAACTATCTAACCCAAAGGCTTTTACACCACTGAGCTCTGAGTCAGATTAGTTGACTCTCAGTTGTATTGTCACTTGGCAGCATCAGAATAGCAGCAATACTAACAGCACCATTAATATGTTGTGCTTTCCTTATTTTAAATGGCATAAACCATTGGTAAAATGCTATCCTGTCGCCCGCTAGTACAGAACTAATGACCATTTGGTTTGAGCTTCATAAATCTTTTTCACCTCAAAACATATATTAGTTTAGAGGAAAAATGTTGCAACTGTTGGAGATTAGAAACACAGTAATACTAAAAAGCACAACGGAGGACAAAACAAATTAATTGTATGTGCATTTCATAACTGAAGCAAACTTTTGACTAGCACCTATTTTCTAATAATCCAACAAGTTGAGTGTTTCTTAATTAATTATCATCTGATTCAGTCAAATCCTCAGAAGCCTTCCTCAACAACACTACACTGTTCTGCCATCGCTGTCTGTCACCAAGAACCCTCCCTTTAATTGGAATGGGCAGTACCTACAATACAAACAGCCCCTGGTCTATTCATCTCTCAGGTTCAACTAATGACAATGTTGATACTAAGAGGAAAGTGACCTTAGTAGCCATGTGTATTAAATGTAGTCTGGTCCATAGTAACAGGGGAATTTACTAATTAACATGGCGTTGAAAGGGTCTGCGTATAAAGGTTATCAGAAAGGCGAGGCATGAGGGGAACGAAGCAGGATTGCTGATAGAGTCGCCATATCATCATGTGTGAAAAGAGTGGCAGTTGAACACATCCAACACCTGACAAACTTGACACCAGTCAACCCTACAAGTTCCTCTGAATGGAAAAAACAAAAGACATCACTAAATGAGTTTTTCTTGCGCTTGGGTGAACGGTGTGGCTGCTTATGGGAGGTTGTTAGCTGCAAACGTGGAGGCTTTTGTCCATGGGTAATGACAGGCACTTTCCAGCTATTTGAACGGGAGGACCACTCGGAGTCTCCACCCGAGACACGGTTACTGGGGGCGACCCGGGGTCAGACGGAATTAACCAAGCGAAAACAATACGAAAATTAGCCTGACATTTAGCAAGTAACTGAGGACTTTATCGAAATAATTACCAATCCAATGGCAAAATTGCTTCAGAACACCAAATCACAATTGCAAGGGCACACGGCGGTCAGGATTAAATGATTCGTTCATTGTTAATTTATTAATGTATGTATTTGCGAATGGCACCTCGGTCTCCATGCAAAGTGGATGCAAAGATGCAGGTGTTGAGGCTGTCGGGAGGGGGGGGGGCACATTTTAGGGGGGGGGGAAGCTGGATTTTGCTCCATTTGCTCCATTCCCTGCGAATAGATGCTCAAGTTTAGACCCTGCACAAGAAAAACTAGAATAAGATGAATGGGTGTTATAGGATAAACCACAGTAGAAATCAGGCAAGGGTAATGTTAGTAGCGTTTTAGCATTCAGCAAGGAGACTGAGATGTGACAAGTTAGCAAATGAATACTAATAGCACTATGTGAGCTATCCGTGATTAGTTGAAATAGAGAAAGCCCGTCTTGGAAAAGCAGTGCAAAGCTTCATTCAGCTTCTAAAATCACTTTTCACTTTAACCGTCTTCCCTCTTCCTTTTTAGTCAAAATAACCCAAGCAAAACAAAACTGGCGTAGACAATTTGTTTACGGTGTTTTCTTGTTTCGAGACACAACTACATGCGTTGTTTTTTTTAAATTAGGCAGTCTAACTAAATACATTGTTCACATGGCGCTATTAGCATTCATTTGAGACCATATCTGTCTACTTCTGCTACAGGAGGGTTTATTTGATATGAAGCTGCAGGGAGGGTGAATGAGGTGTGGAAGGGTCGGGATAGAAAGTGACCAAGTGAGGGCTATTCCCCGAGATAGTGAAGTGTAAGAGCGGAGTGAAGGGCCGGTAGTGAAGAAATAATAAGGGGTGGAAAATTTCAGCCCATGTTTCTGTCTTAAGGATTGCTGACCCAAAGCTGCTAGCCACAGTGGGGACTCCGTGTAAGACACGACCTCAGGGAAAAAAGGGAATAAAACGGCTCAGCGTGCTTCAGGGAGGCTAGTAGTCACACGTTGATAATTTCAATGTCACACACACACACACACAGAAAGTTGAAGAGAGATAGAAAAAAAAATATATATAGAGAGAGAAAAAAAATCTTTGGACAGAGCTAAGCCGGCCACCATCCGAATAGCGATGGGGATGTTGGAGATGGGATGAATGGAAAACGTTGGCAGGGATCGGGGTTTGTGGATGAATGTGGAAGTGTAGAAAGGTTGTTTCTTTTTACTCTGTTTGAGTTGATTGTTGTTTCTGTCCGTTTTTTTTTCTTGAATCGATTTAGGGGGACAGGGAAGTCAGTGTGGGCGGCTCTGAAGAAGCCCCTCTCTACAGCTGCGGCTCAGAGGATTAAGCTGCTTCATCCACAAGGCAACATTACACAAGTAGTCTTTGAACAAAAGTCATGGATACTATTAATGATATGGTAATCCTTAATCGAGCTACCTCCCAGTAGTGGTTATACTGACATGGGAAGAATATCTAAGTCCTAGAAGCAGCCCGCGACAACACTGTGCTATTGTTTACCCCAGGCCTGACCAGTACTAACTTTTTTCCAGCATTTCGAACAGTCACTTTTTTCCCCTTTTTAATAAAAAAATGGAAAACCAGTGCACTGAACCTAAATCGGTGTGGATTTTCTCCCCGCAGTTCCCACACACGTTTAATATCTTCCTAGTGTTCACTACACCAGCTGTTTACTGGATACTTTCACATTAAAAATAAGACCACACAAAGGCAAAGTCTAAGGCTTCTGGGAAGGTAATTTAACGGTGGAAGTAGGTTTTAACATTTATGTATCTCTCATGTTTTATAACAGCCATTACCAGTTGAAGTTGAAATAAACCCCCTTCTCAATAACAAGTAATAAGCCGAGTCATTGTTAGAAGGCTTGATATGTTGATATTTTTATCATGATTATTATTTCTGAAAGACTGCATATATCTCATGCAAGAAAGCATTTTACATTTAATAAACAATTATCAAAAGTAACTTCAATTCGATTGTAGTTGATTTGTGGGGATACACGTACTAAAATATTAACAGCCAATCTGGGTCACTTCCTTGTCACAAGCTGGTGTGTTTTTTTTAAGAGCTGTATCAAAGATAAGGAACATTGGCCTATTTTATTTGAAAGAGCTGTTCTTTAACTACTGCTGACTAGCACGTGTTTTCTGATACACCTGTCATATTAATAATCATGGGCAAATGGTATTATTGAACGTGTAATAATATGGTGATAAGTGTGATTACATCAGTTTTACATAGGTTCAGTTATTTCAGATCATCCACATTAAGTAAAGTAAAATAATCAGCCAAGGAACTGTGGACATAATTATTATTCCTTAAAGAAATTAGAATTAACTTTCTTATTAATATAAAAATAATAATCTCAACTGCTTTAAAAATCACATATTACAGTGTACGGAAAGGTACAGGAATCAGATGTACTATGTACAGTATTTAAACCATCAGGAGAGAGGTTCATTGATTCCTCAGATAAAAATTGAACAGATTTCAGATAAGCAAAGCTGTCAAAGAAGCATTTGAGATAAATACAGTGTGTACATTTAAAGGATATTCCGATGCTTGCTTAGAGTTTAAAAGGGTCTGTCCCCAAAAGAACCAAAAATAAAGCCATACCTAGAGTCAAACATGGCCATGAATTGGGGGTACTGGACATTTCCGTCTTCATCAAGGGAGATTCTGTCAATGAGCAGCTCAAACTCTTCATCAGTAATCTCCACACCAAACCTGCAAAAAAGAAGAAAACAGCAGTCAAAGAGCAAGTTCACTTTCAGGTCAGCACTACCCACAAAACACTCGGCATATGGCAGCCGTTAACTTTTTGTTGCAGAATCTGTCTTCAAGATCAAGAGCACCACATGAATATCAGAGGTTAATCAGGGTTTTGATGGCTCCAGATCTCAAAAAGAAAGAAATTCTACTAGGCAATCCATCCGTAAGTATAGCACATCTGATGGCTGGAGATCCATACTATACAGCCAAAGAAATCAGATGGGTTTGTAGCTTATGAAGTTATTCATTGCAGTTAACCACTCATACTAACTTAAACAAGCGAACTATGAAAAGGCTTCCAACAGGATTTTGTCAGCATGTTAAAACTTAGGAAAGTAGCAGGAGCTTTTTGAAGACCTATCCAAGACATTCATCCCCATTTACATATGGGGATAACTTCACAAGAATTTAACACAATAAAATATTCTAACTACAATAGTAGATTAAAAAAGAAAATGGAATAGAGCTTTGTTATTCTGTGATTGTTGAACGAGAACCTGGAATACAGTGTGGGGAAATACAGCAATAGCAGTTTAACAAGTCTACATTAAAACAACACAATAAGGCCTGAATATCTTATTGTCCCATTCTCTGGAGAGCCGCAGGTATAAAAGCCAAGCAGTGCCAGCAACACATGACTTTTTACGTTTTTAAACATATTCTCATAATCTTTTTAAAACACCAGGCACTTCATTATGAATGAAATAAACCTAAATAATTGATAGCTTCTTCAATGGTGGAACAAAATTAGTGTACAGTGTACATCACTTAAGTATATAATACCTAAATAGTTAAGAGCATAGTTTTACAAAATACTTTTTTCCTCCCATGCTTCCTATGTAACCTTATTCCCAAAGACATTGAGACTATTTCAATAGGTAATCTCACACTGAATAGAAGTGTGCAATGGAAGAAGTATAGCTCCAGCCTGATGTGACTGCACTTTAAAAGTGCCCAGCAGTACACTGGTCTCCCAAGGACTTATAAACTTATTTTTCTTTCTTTTTATATTAAGGGATGCTCCCAGCTGCACTAAAATTGGGCAAGTAGGACTGTGAAATTTGCCCCAATTTTACACTTCTAATTTAAATCTTATTCAACACCCTAAAAGAGACAACAATATTAACATTTCAGGGAGTGGTGCCCCCCAAGCTAATTCTAAATAGAACAAACTAACAGGACATAACTAAAATAACAACATTTAGAATCATAAAAAGTTAAACTTGCCCAACTTGCTTATGTTACTGGAGCTACCTGCTGGAGTCCCATTTTTCCCTTTTAATATTTTTCTTCTTTATGTGTTTAACTCCTTTTTAAATGTGATTAAATCAGCCATTGTGATAATACATTCCACATTCTAATAATTTTTTTCTAACCTCCTTTATGCTTCTAATATTAATCAAAAATTTTAACCCACTTCTTACTGATTTACCGACCAGTGGAAATAATCTTTTGCTGTTTACCCTCTCATTTCCTTTCATGATATTGAACTCTTCTATTAGATCCTTCGTTAACATTCTCTATTTCAGTGAAGACAGACCTAGTTTTCAGTTTTTTTATCCTAAATTTCATTTCTGGTATCATCTTAGTGAATCTGTGTTGTATCTTTTCCATGACTCCAATATTCGTTTTATAGCAGGGTCTACAAAACTGCACACAGTACTCCAATATGTCTGAATCAATGCCGTCTATCAATTCATTATCACTTATTTTTATTCAATGACCTGATATATAAATCCCAGAATACCATTTGGCCTTTTTATAGCTTGTCCCACTGAAATCTCACTTAAACATCTGTGTATCTACAGCCTTATTTTTCTCCATTTTATTAAGAATTCTCCATTTAGGTTATATCTCCATTCTCTGTTCTTTTTCTTTGGATTCAGCCTTATTGAATTGTAATTACCAAATATCTGCGTATTCCTCTAAACTGTCTTTGTTCACCTGTGGTCTCCTGTAATCTTCCTAATAGTTTGCCATGCCCCTTAATTTGGCATCATCAGCAAATGTTGATATTATTCTTTCGAACCTTTTCCAAATCATCGAAATGGAGAATATGAAAAGCCTCAAAACAGTGGTATACCACCAGTTACATCTTGGCAGGAAATCAATAGTTCAAGCACTGACACCTGTACAACTCTACTCAACACTACCTCCACGGGTCTGTTGGAGAAGAATAGAGAGAAATTTACTCTGCACCAGGCTGTGCTATATCTGACATGGGAATGCTTGATGTTGATATAGGATCACTTTGGTTTCAGAGTTTAGTTGGCACTCATATGGTAAGGGGTCCCATACAAAATAATGTCCTAGACTTTGCTGTCAAAGTAACCATGAGGCTAATGACGCTCTCCATTATTTAAGCATAAATGGTACAGCAACTTCAGGTGAGGAGTAGATGCGCGATTAAATGCCAATATCCAAAAGTTGCTGTCCGAGTTGCTTTGTGAAAATGGCATTTTGCTGTCAGCCTCATCATTGACAAAAATTGAATATTGTGAAGGAGGAGTTCAGGCAGTCCGGGGAGCGTCGAGAGGCCTATAAAGGTCCAGCGCGTCGGAGAGGCGGCAGTCGGAGGAGTTCAGGCAGTCCGGATAGCGTCAAGAGGCCTATAAAGGCTCAGCGCGTCGGAGAGGTGGCAGTCGGAGGAGTTCGGGCAGTCCGGGGAGCGTCGAGAGGCTTATAAAGGCCCAACGCATTGGAGAGGCGCCAGTCGGAGGAGTTCGGGCAGTCCGGGGAACGTCGATAGGTTTATAAAGGCCCAGCGCGTCGGAGAGGCGGCAGTCGGAGGAGTTCGGGCAGTCCGGGGAGTGTCGAGAGGCCTATAAAGGTCCAGCGTGTCGGAGAGGCGGCAGTCGGAGGAGATCGGGCAGTCCGGGGAGCACCGAGAGGCCTATAAAGGCCCAGCTGGTGCAGCTGCAGCAGGGAGGGAAGGCAAAAAAGTAAAAAGAAATCAAAAGGTGACGTCACAGCCAAAGGGGTAAGTGATTGGCTGGTTATTGGTGAGTAGTTTTTCTTTTTCTTTTCCTTTATCAGTAAGTAACCTTTAGCATTGTTGTTGCCAAATTAAGTTAATCTAAGGATTAAACCATGGCAGGAGAACTCGGACATGTGTTATGATCCTCCTGTACTATGTGGGAAGGCAGGGACGCTTCCAGTGTTCCTGACGACTACATGTGCGGGAAGTGCATCTGCCTGCAGCACCTGACAGACCGCATTGCGGCACTGGAGCTGCGGGTGGATTTACTCTGGAGCATCCACGATGCTGTGGATGACGTGAATAGCACATTTAACGAGTTGGTCTTACCGCAGGTAAAGGGTACACAGCCAGATGGGGAATGGGTGACCAACAGGAAGAGCAGTGCAAGGAAGGTAGTGCAGGGGTCCCCTGCGGTTACCCCCCTGCAAAACAGATACACCGCTTTGGGTGTTGTTGAAGGGGATGACTCATCAGGGGAGGGCAGCAACAGCCAAGTTCATGGCACTGCGGGTGGCTCTGCTGCACAGGAGGGCAGAAAAGAGAGTGGGAGAGCTATTGCGACAGGGGATTCGACTGTAAGGGGAATAGATAGGCGTTGCTGCGGCTGCAACTGAGACTCCAGGATGGTATGTTGCCTCCCTGGTGCAAGGGTCAAGGATGTCTCAGAGCGGGTGCAGGACATTCTGAAAAGGGAGGGTGAACAGCCAGTTGTCATTGTGCATATAGGTACAAACGATATAGGTAAAAAATGGGATGAGGTCCTACGAAACGAAATTAGGGAGCTAGGAGCTAAATTAAAAAGTAGGACCTCAAAAGTAGTAATCTCAGGATTGCAACCAGTGCCACATGCTATTCAGAGTAGGAATCGCAGATAGCTCAGATGAGTATGTGGCTTGAGGAGAGGTGCAGAAGGGAGAGATTCAAATTCCTGGGACATTGGAACCAGTTCTGGGGGAGGTGGGACCAGTACAAACCGGACAGGACCGGACAGCATCTGGGCAGGTCCGGAACCAATGACCTAGGAGGAGTGTTTGCTCATGCTGTTGGGGAGGAGTTAAACTAATATGGCAGGTGGATGGGAACCTATGCAGGGAGACAGAGGGAAATAAAATGGAGGTAGAAGCAAAAGATAGAAAGGAAAATAGTAAAAGTGGAGGGCAGAGAAACCCAAGGCAAAAAACAAAATGGGCCACATTACAGAAAAATTCTAAAGGGGCAAAGTGTGTTAAAAAGACAAGCCTGAAGGCTCTGTGCCTCAATGCGAGGGATATTCGGAATAAGGTGGACGAATTAACTGCGCAGATAGCAGTTAACGGATATGATGTAATTGGCATCATGGAGACATGGCTCCAGGGTGACCAAGGCTGGGAACTCAATATCCAGGGGTATTCAACATTTAGGAAGGATAGACAGAAAGGAAAAGGAGGCGGGGTGGCATTGCTGGTTAAAGAGAAAATTAATGCAATAGTAAGGAAGGACATTAGCTTGGATGATGTGGAATCGGTATGGGTGGAGCTATGGATAATACCAAAGGGCAGAAAACGCTAGTGGGAGTTGTGTACAGACCACCAAAACAGTTATAGTAAAGTTGGGCACAGCATCAAACAAGAAATAAGGGATGTGTGCAATAAAGGTACAGCAGTTATCATGGGCGACTTTAATCTGCATATTGATTGGGCTAATCAAACTGGTAGCAATGCGGTGGAAGAGGATTTCCTGGAGTGTATTAGGGATGGTTTTCGAGACCAATTTGTCGAGGAACCAACTAGAGAGCTGGCCATCCTAGACTGGGTGATGTGTAATGAGAAGGGACTAATTAGCAAACTTGTTGTGCGAGGCCCCTTGGGGAAGAGTGACCATAATATGGTAGAATTCTTTATTAAAATAGAGAATGACACAGTTAATTCAGAAACTAGGGTACTGAACTTAAGGAAAGGTAACTTCGACGGTATGAGGCGTGAATTGGCTAGAATAGACTGGCAAATGATACTTAAAGGGTTGACAGTGGATAGGCAATGGAAAACATTTAAAGATCACATGGATGAACTTCAACAATTGTACATCCCTGTCCGGAGTAAAAATAAAACGGAGAAGGTGGGTCAACCGTGGCTAACAAGGGAAATTAAGGATAGTGTTAAATCCAAGGAAGAGGCATATAAATTGGCCAGAAAAAGCAACAAACCTGAGGACTGGGAGAAATTTAGAATTCAGCAGAGGAGGACTAAGAGTTTAATTAAGAGGGGGAAAATAGAGTACGAGAGGAAGCTTGCCGGGAACATAAAAACTGATTGCAAAAGCTTCTATAGATATGTGAAGAGAAAAAGATTAGTGAAGACAAATGTAGGTCCCTTGCAGTCGGATTCAGGTGAATTTATAATGGGGACCAAAGAAATGGCAGACCAATTCAACAAATACTTTGGTTCTGTCTTCACGAAGGAAGACACAAATAACTTTCCGGATGTACTAAGGGACAGAGGGAAATCGAACCCATCACGCCCAACAGCCCAGCAAGGCCAGGCTCACCTAGCAGCCTTTCAGGGCCAACAATACGCCAGCCCAGCGAGGGCACAGCCAACACACCAGAACAGACATTTGTACCGAGGCGATCCACCAGGAAAAGAAAGGTTCCCGACCGCCTCACCTTGTAAATAGTTTTCACTTTGACTTTGCGGAGGAGTGATGTTGTGTATCTGTAAAGCATTTACTCCCATGTTCCGCCACCAGGGAGCGCACGCCTGAAGTCCCAAGGGATCGCAGCATCCCTTGGGAGCACTGTATATAAGCCGGCCCCCAAGGCCTGTTCCTCACTCTGGAGTGTCTTAATAAAGATTGAGGTCACTGTTACTTTAACCTCCCCATGTGCAGTCTCATCTGTGTTAGGAACACAATAACTGGCAAGAGGTATACGAATCCAGCGCAAAGATGCAGCAAACTGTGGGCATCCTGGAGAAGTTCTCGGAGGGTGAGGACTGGGAAGCCTATGTCGAAAGGCTAGACCAGTACTTTGTAGCCAACGAGCTGGACGGAGAAGGAAGCGCTGCAAAAAGGAGAGCGGTCCTCCTCACGGTCTGCGGGGCACCGAACTACAGCCTCATGAAGAATCTTCTGGCTCCGGTGAAACCCACAGATAAGTGGTATGAAGAGCTGTGTACACTGGTTCGGGAGCATCTTAACCCGAGGGAGAACGTGCTGATGGCGAGGTATCGGTTCTACACGTGCCAGCGATCTGAAGGTCAGGAAGTAGCGAGCTACGTTGCCGAGCTAAGGCGACTTGCAGGACAATGTGAGTTTGATGGCTACCTGGAGCAGATGCCCAGAGACTTTTTTGTACTGGGCATTGGCCACGAGACCATCCTACGAAAACTTTTGACAGTAGAGGCACCGACCCTCAGTAAGGCCATTGCGATAGCACAGGCGTTTATGTCCACCAGTGATAACACCAAACAAATCTCTCAGCACACAAGTGCTAGCAATGTTCATAAATTAACTGGAACTGTGTTTGCGAGCAGAAATGTACAGGGCAGAACCCACAAGTCTGCAACTGCCAGCAGGCCTCAGGTGACCCAGATGACTCAGAGTCCGCAACAAACGATGAATGCAAGGCAATTCACACCTTGTTGGCGTTGTGGAGGCTTCCATTCAGCCTATTCATGCCGCTTCAAACGGTATGTTTGCAAGAGCTGTGGAACAATGGGGCACCTCCAACGAGCTTGCAAATGAGTTGCAAGCTCTGCAAAACCTGCTAACCACCACGTGGCAGAGGAAGATCGGTCCATGGTGCATCAAAGCAATTTCGAGCCTCAGAGAGAGGAGGCAGATGCTAAAGTACACGAGGTGCACACATTTTCGATGAAATGTCCACCTATAATGCTAAATGTAAAATTGAATGGCTTACCCATAGCCATGGAACTGGACACTGGCGCTAGCCAATCCATCATGAGTAAAAAGATGTTTGAGAGACTGTGGTGCAACAAGGCACTCAGACCAACCCTGAGCCCCATCCACACGAAACTGGGAACGTACACCAAAGAGCTCATTACTGTCCTGGGCAGCGCCATGGTCAAGGTCACCTACGAGGGCACAGTCCACGAACTGTCACTCTGGATTGTCCCGGGTGATGGCCCCACACTGCTTGGAAGGAGCTGGCTGGGCAAAATCCGCTGGAACTGGGATGACATCCGAGTGCTATCACATGTCGATGAGGCCTCATGTACCCAGGTTCTGAACAAATTTCCTTTCCTTTTTGAGCCAGGCATTGGAAACTTTTCTGGGGGCAAAGGTGCGGATCCACTTGGTCCCAGAGGCACGACCCATCCACCACAAGGCGCGAGCGGTACCTCACATGATGAGGGAGAGAGTGGAAATCGAGCTGGACAGGCTGCAACGCGAGGGCATTATCTCGGCAGTGGAATTCAGCAAGTGGGCCTGCCCGATTGTTCCAGTACTCAAAAGTGATGGCACGGTCAGGATTTGCAGCGATTATAAAGTAACTATTAATTGTTTCTCGCTGCAGGACCAATACCCGCTACAACAAGGCAGACAACCCATTTGCGACGCTGGCAGGAGGCAAGACATTCACCAAGGTCGACCTGACTTCGGCCTACATGACGCAGGAGCTGGAGGAGTCTTCGAAGGGCCTCACCTGCATCAACACGCACAAAGGACTGTTCATCTACAACAGATGCCCGTTTGGAATTCGGTCGGCTGCAGCGATCTTCCAGAGAAACATGGAGAGCCTACTCAAGTCGGTACCACGTATGGTGGTTTTTCAGGATGACATATTGGTCACAGGTCGGGACACTGTCGAGCACCTACAAAACCTGGAGGAGGTCCTCCAGCGACTGGATCGCGTAGGGCTGCGGCTGAAGAAGTCGAAATGCGTCTTCATGTCAACAGAAGTGGAGTTTTTGGGGAGAAAGATCGCGGCGGATGGCATTCGGACGCCACAGACACCAAGACAGAGGCTATCAGGAACGCACCCAGGCCACAGAACATCACGGAGCTGCGGTCGTTCCTGGGACTCCTCAACTATTTTGGTAACTTCCTATCGGGGTTAAGCACCCTCTTAGAGCCCCTACATGTGTTATTGCGTAAAGGTGAGAACTGGGTATGGGGAAAAAAACAAGTAATTGCTTTTGAGAAAGCCAGAAACATTTTATGCTCCAACAAGCTGCTTGTATTGTATAACCCGTGTAAAAGACTCGTACTAGCATGTGATGTGTCGTCGTACGGAGCCGGGTGTGTATTACAACAAGCTAATGTTGCGGGCAAGTTGCAACCTGTCGCCAATGTCTCCAGGAGCTTGTCTAAGGCCGAGAGGGCCTACAGCATGATTGAGAAAGAAGCATTGGTGTGTGTGTTCGGGGTAAAGAAAATGCATCAGTACCTGTTTGGCCTCAAATTTGAGCTGGAAATCGATCACAAGCCCCTCATATCCCTGTTCGTTGAAAACAAGGGGATAAATACTCATGCCTCAGCCCGCATACAAAGGTGTGCACTCGCACTATCAGCATATAATGATACCATCCGCCACAGGCCAGGCACCGACGACTGTTCAGATGCTCTCAGTCGGCTACCATTGCCCACCACGGGGGTGGAAATGGCGCAGCCCGCAGACTTGTTGATGGTCATGGAAGCGTATGAAAATGATAAATCACCTGTCACGGCCCGCCAGATTAGGACTTGGACCAGCCAAGATCCTCTGCTGTCCCTAGTAAAAAAACTGAGTACTGCATGGGAGCTGGGCCAGCATCCCTGTTGAAATGCAAGAGCTAATCAAGCCGTTCCAGCGGCGAAAGGACGAGCTGTCAATTCAGGCAAACTGCCTGTTGTGGGGTAACCGTGTAGTGCTACCCAAAAAGGGCAGGGAGACGTTCATCTCGGATCTCCACAGCACACATCCGGTTATAGTAATGATGAAAGCGCTAACCTGATCCCACGTGTGATGGCCCGGTATCGACTCTGTCTTAGAGTCCTGTGTACGGCAATGCAGCGTGTGTGCTCAGTTGAGCAACGCGTCTAGAGAGGCAGCACTAAGTTTGTGGTCCTGGCCCTCCAGACCATGGTCGAGGATCCATGTCGACTATGCAGGCCCGTTTCTCGGTCAAATGTTCCTGGTGGTAGTGGATGCTTTTTCAAAATGGATTGAATGTGAAATAACGTCGGGAAGCACTGCCACCGCCACCATTGAAAGCCTGAGGACCATGTTTGCCACCCACTGCCTGCCTGACATACTGGTCAATGACAACGGGCCATGTTTCACCAGTGCCGAATTTAAAGAATTCATGACCCGCAATGGGATCAAACATGTCACCTCGGCCCCGTTTAAACCAGCCTCCAATGGACAGGCAGAGCGGGCAGTATAAACAATCAAACAGAGCCTCAAACAAGTCACAGAAGACTCACTCCAAAGCCGCCTGTCCCAAGTACTGCTCAGCTACCGCACGAGACCTCACTCGCTCACAGGGGTGCCCCCGGCTGAGCTACTCATGAAAAGGACACTTAAAACCAGACTCTCGCTGGTTCACCCGAACCTGCATGATCAGGTCGAGAGCAGGCGGCAGCAACAAAATGTAAACGATGGTCACGCCACTGTGTCACGGGAAATTGATTTGAATGACCCTGTGTATGTGCTAAACTATGGACATGGTCCCAAGTGGATCGCGGGCACGGTGATAGCTAAAGAAGGGAGTAGGGTGTTTGTGGTCAAACTAGATAATGGACAAATTTGCAGAAAGCACCTGGACCAAACGAGGCTGCGGTTTACCGACTGTCCTGAACAACCCACAGCAGACACCACCTTTATCGAGCCCTCAACACACACCCAAAGGATCAATGACACCACGCCAGACCAGGAAATTGAACCCATCACGCCCAACAGCCCAGCAAGGCCAGGCTCACCTAGCAGCCCTTCAGGGCCAACAATACGCCAGCCCAGCGAGAGCACAGCCAACACACCAGAACAGACATTTGTACCAAGGCGATCCACCAGGGAAAGAAAGGTTCCCGACCGCCTCACCTTGTAAATAGTTTTCACTTTGACTTTGCAGGGGGAGTGATGTTGTGTATCTGTAAAGCATTTACTCCCATGTTCCGCCACCAGGGAGCGCACCCCTGAAGTCCCACAGGATCGCAACATCCCTTGGGAGCACTGTATATAAGCCGGCCCCCAAGGCCTGTTCCTCATTCTGGAGTGTCTTAATAAAGACTGAGGTCACTGTTACGTTAACCTCCCTGTGTGCAGTCTCATCTGTGTTAGGAACACAATAGAAATCATGCTTGACAAATCTTCTGGAATTTTTTGAGGATGTAACTAGCAGAGTAGACAAGGGAGAACCAGTGGATGTGGTGTTTTTGGACTTTCAAAATGCTTTTGACAAGGTCCCACACAAGAGATTGGTGTGCAAAATCAAAGCACATGATATTGCGGGTAATGTACTGACGTGGATAGAGAACTGGTTGGCAGATAGAAGCAGAGAGTCGGGATAAACGGGTCCTTTTCAGAATGGCAGGCAGTGATTAGTGGAGTGCCGCAGGGCTCAGTGCTGGGACCCCAGCTCTTTACAATATACATCAATGATTTGGATGAAAGAATTGAGTGTAATATCTCCAATTGTGCAGATGACACTTGGGTGGCGGTGTGAGCTGTGAGGAGGATGCTAAGAGGCTGCAGGGTGACTTGGACAGGTTAGCTGAGTGGGCAAATGCATGGCAGATGCAGTATAGTTGGATAAATGTGAGGTTATCCACTTTGGGGGCAAAATCATGATGGCAGAATATTATCTGAATGGCGGCAGATTAGGAAAAGGGGTGGTGCAACGAGACCTGGGTTTCATGGTTCATCAGTCATTGAAAGTTGGCATACAGGTATAGCAGGTCGTGAAGAAGGTAAATGGTATGTTGGCCTTCATAGCTAGGGGATTTGAGTATAGAAGCAGGGAAGTCTTAGTGCAGTTGTACAGGGCCTTGGTAAGACTCACCTGGAATATTGTGTTCAGTTTTGGTCTCCTAATCTGAGGAAGGACGTTCTTGCTATTGAGGGAGTGCAGCGAAGGTTCACCAGACTGATTCCAGGGATGGCTGGACTGACATATGAGGAGAGACTGGACCAACTGGGCCTTTATACACTGGAGTTTAGAAGGATGAGAGGGGATCTCATAGAAACGTATAAGATTCTGACGGGACTGGACAGGTTAGATGCGGGAAGAATGTTCCCGATGTTGGGGAAGTCCAGAACCAGGGAACATAGTCTTAGGATAAGGGGTAGGCCATTTAGGACTGAGATGAGGAGAAACTTCTTCACTCAGAGAGTTGTTAACCTGCGGAATTCCCTGCCGCAGTGATTTGTTGATGCCAGTTTATTGGATATATTCAAGAGCGAGTTAGATATGGCCCTTTCGGCTAAAGGGATTAAGCGGTATGGAGAGAAAGCGGGAAAGGGGTACTGAGGGAATGATCAGCCATGATCTTATTGAATGGTGGTGCAGGCTCGAAGGGCCGAATGGCCTGCTCCTGCACCTATTTTCTATGTTTCTATGTGAAGTTGTTGCATTTGCATGGCAGATACGAACTATACTCGTCACAGAAAGATAAACATTAAATAAAACAGAAAATGCTGGAAATATTCAGCAGGTCAGGCAGCCTCTGTGGCAAGAGAAACAGAATTAACATTTCAGGTCAATGACCCTTCGTCAGAACTGGAAAAAGTTAGAAATGTAACAGGTTTTTAAGCAAGTGTAGGAGCAGGGAACGTTAAGTTTTGTTATATCAAACGTAACTACCCTTTTAACAACATGATAATTGTTAATTACTGGCAATCAACCTCTCTGGCACTGAAAATTAACTATCACAAGTGCGGAGTCTCATTCCTTCAGGCATTAATTGTTGTTGGAGACGATAAAAATGTCAAATTTAATTTTTTAAAACTTTTCCTTTCTCTCTTTTTTCACTCTCTTAATCCAAACTTTCTTTCCCTCTCTTTATTTCTCCTTATGTACCTGATTTGACATTGAATTCATCCATTCTAATTAACACTTACTTCTCCGCCTTTCTGCAGTTTATTTCTCAGACCTTCAATCTGATTGGTTAAGGAGATCCACAGTTGCTGACCCTGTTCACTTCAGTCCCAAATGCCATTTCCTCCTCGCTGCATCGTTTGATTGCACTTACAACAACTTAGTGAGCTGAAGGGTGCAGGGGCAAATCTAGCTAATGCAGACGTCATTAAATGCCCGGCTACAGAAAAATCTGGCCCATTAATCTTACTTTGTCTTTCAGATGCTGATCTCTCTGCTGTTCATTTCCAGATTTCTATTTTATTCCCCATCAAAAGGCTACTGAGCATGGGATCCAAAATCCTCTGGGACTGGATAGCCCTGTGTATATTCAAAAATTGGACAAACTCATCAGTATTTATGGTTCAAGTGTACCATTCATTCATTCATAGGCAGTCGCTCGGAATCGAGGAAGACTTGCTTCCACTTTTAGCATGAGTTCTTAGGTGGCTGTACAGTCCAATACGAGAACCACAGTCTCTGTCACAGGTGGACAGGCAGTGGTTGAAGGAAAGGGTAGGCGGGGAGCCTGGTTTTCCGCACGCTCCTTCCACTGGCTGCACTTGATTTCTGCATGCTCTCAGCGATGATACTCAAGGAACTCAGTGCCCTCCGGATGCACTTCCTCCACTTAGGGTGGTCTTTGGCCAGGGACTCCCAGGTGTCAGTGGGGGTGTCGTACTTTATCAGGGAGGCTTTGTGGGTGTCCTTGTAACGTTTCTGCTGCCCACCTTTGGCTCGTTTGCTGTGGACAAGTTCAGAATAGAGCACTTGCTTAGGGAGTCTCGTGTCTGGATGCGAACTATGTGGCCTGCCCATTGGAGTTGATCAAGTGTGGTCAGTGCTTCAATGCTGGCGATGTTGGCCTGGACAAGGACACTAATGTTGGTGCGTCTGTCCTCCCAGGGGATTTGTAGGATCTTGCGGAGACATCGTTGGTGGTATTTCTCCAGCGACTTGAGGTGTCTACTGTACATGGTCCACGTCTCTGAGCCATAAGGGAGGGCACGTATTACTACGGCCCTGTAGACCATGAGCTTCGTGACAGTTTTGAGGGCCTGGTCTTCAAACTCTCTTTTCCTCAGGCGGCCGAAGGCTGCACTGGCGCGCTGGAGGTGGTGTTGGATCTCGTCGTCAATGCCTGCTCTTGTGAATGGAGAAAGCACAGGAGATACAGCAGCTGGCAGACAGCCATGATGTGCGAGGATTCTTCATCACAGTCAAGGCCACCTATGGTCCAAACACTCAAGGCCCCACCCCGCTGCTGGCCAAGAACGGGGAAACACTCATCAACGACACCGAGGCAGTCAGGGCCCGCTGGAAGGAGCACTTCGAAGATCTTCTCAATCGAGACTGCCTTTGACTCGAGTGTTCTGGATTCCCTTCTGCAGCATGCGACCCGCCACCACCTCAGTGAGATCTCAACATTGCACGAGGTAGAAAAAGCCATAAGACAGCTAAAAAACAACAAGACTACGGGAGCGGATGGAATCCCTGCTGAGGCACTGAAGTATTGTGGAGAGGCACTGCTGGCACGAATATACGACCTCATCTCGCTCATCTGGAGGGAGGAGAGCATGCTGGGAGATCTTAGAGATGCAGTGATCGTGACCATCTTTAAAGAAGGGGACAAGTCCGACTGCGGCAACTACAGAGGAATCTCCCTGCTATCAGCCACTGGGAAAGTTGTCGCTAGAGGCTTCCTCAACCGTCTTCTCCCCCTGGCCGAGGAGCTCCTCCCGGAGTCACAGTGCGGATTTCGTCCCCTCCGGGCATGATTTTTTCAAGTATATAGACCTCAGGGCAACTACTGTGTCTTTGCAGCAATGTCTCATGGTTGTCACACAAGAAATTCAAGGTGCTGCAAATTCTAAAGTGATCATTTTAAAAATATTGACGCCATAAATCCCATGCGTAAGTGCAATCCCAGCAGTTGTGCAAGGATTACACCCAATACAGAACTCCGTTGTAGACTCTGCTGAACTTAATAAGTTGGGGGAGAAGTGCCCAGCAGTGGGTCTTCGGCAGGGTGAAGGCACATCTGTGGTGGCCCATCCCGCTGTAGTTCTGGAAACACAGGATGGCTGGTCCAGGGGACGTGTCAAGCTCCCCACACCCAATCTCCAGCCTCCAATATCTGGCTGGATTCTGCATCCCGCCTCCTCCGGTGGGCCCACTTCCACCCTTCAGGACACTGGAATGCTGCATCGTACTTGGTGTACCAGCTTCCTAACTTTTGTCGGAGCCCTTTGAGACTGAATAAGTGGGAATTTTCAGTGTAGGGAATCCCCACCCTCAGCCCAGAAACCTCCATTGTTCGTGAAAAAAGAAAGGCTTGCATTTATATAGCACCATTCCCATCTTATGGGACATCCCAAAGCACTTTACAGCCAATAAGTATTCTTGAAGTGCAGACACTGTTGTAATGTAGGAAACACGGCAGCCAATTTGAGCACAGCAAGCTCCCACAAACAGTAATGCGATAATGACCAGATAATCTGTTTTTTTTAGTGAGGTTGATTGAGGGATAACTATTGGCTAGGACACCGGGGATAACTCCCTGCTCTTCTTCGAAATAGTGCCGTAGGATCTTTTACATCCACCTGAGAGAGTAGTCAGGTCCTTGGCTTAATATCTCATCCGAAAGATGGCACCTCCAACAATGCAGCACTCCCTCAATACTACACTGGAGTGTCAGCCTAGATTGTTGTGCTCAAATCTCTGGAGTGGGAGTTGAATGCACAACCTATTGACTCAGAGGCAAGAGTTCTACCAACTGAGCCACAGCTGACACTGCAATATATATATATATATATATAGAGAGAGAGAGAGACACTGTAATATAGAGGAATAATGTTGACAGGGTAAATATTGCCATGGGTGAAAGTTATAGAATAGAATCATAGAATAGTTACAGCACAGAAGAAGGGCATTCGGTCCATCGAGCCTGTGCCGACTCTCAGCGTGTCCCACTCCCCTGCCCTTTCCCTGTTGCCTGCAATTTTCTTTCCTTCAGATACTTATCCAACTCCCTTTTAAAAGTAAAATTGAGTCTGCCTCCACCACCCTTTCAGGCAGTGCAGTGCAGATCTTAATCATCATCATCATAGGCAGTCCCTCGAATCGAGGATGACTAGCTTCCAGGTCAAAAAGTTCACAGGTGTTTCAATGGTGGACCAAAAATTCCAGGTTCGAGCTAAATCTTGAAGGGTAGAAGATGCCTGCGCTTGGATTTTTTTAACGTGTGGTGGCCATTGCACACCAGCCACCACACGGGCTTGACAGAGCTAGGTCTGGGTCCAGTAGCAAGGATTAACCAAGACGACTGGAGACCAGCTCTGCTGCATGGACCTAGTGCGCACACATATCGCAGTGTGGGCTGGTCCGTGCTGCCCCTGGACCCTCGCCTCTTCTGGACCCCGAACTCACGCCTCTCCTGGGCTCTGATCATGTCCCTGTACAATCTCTCGCCGCTCCTTCGCCCCGACCTCGCCGCTCCTGCTGTACCTGCCCACGCTTCAATCACCAACCTGGACCTTGATGACGTCCCTTTTCACTGCTGTTGCTCTCTTGCTCCAGCACATGCTGCTCCCTGGAGTGGTATGCCGCCATGTTGCTCGTTCCACTCCCCGGCCTGCTCCGATGGTGCTCGCAGACCGGGGGCTGCGCATCACTCGCTGCATAACAAAGTTTTTTCTTAAGTCGCCTTTGGTTCTTTTGCCAATCACTTTAAATCTGTGACCTCTAGTTTTCAAACCTTCTGCCAATGAGAACAGTTTCTCTCTATCCAGACCCCTTATGATTTTGAACACCTCTACCAAATCTCCTCTCAATCATCTCTGCTCCCAGGAGAATAACCCCAGCTTCTCCAGTCTATCAATGTAACTGAAGTTCCTCATTCCTCGAATCATTCTCGTAAATCTTTTCTGTACCTTCTCAAGGGCTTCACATCCTTCCTAAAGTGTGGTGCCCAGAATTGGACACAGTACTCCAGATGTGGCCAAACCAGTGTTTTATACAGGTTCATCATAATTTCCACACTTTGTAATCTATACCTCTATTCATGAAGCCCAGGATCCCATAAGCCTTTTTAACCGCTTTCTCAACCTGCCCTGCCACCTTCAACGAATTATGGACATATACCACAGGTCTCTCTGTTTGTGCACCCACTTTAGGATTGTACGATTTAGTTTATATTTCCTCTCCTCATTCTCTCTGTCAAAATCTATCACTTCACACTTTTCTGCATTAAATTTCATCTGCCACGTGTCCGGCCATTTCCCTAGCCTGTTTAGTGAAGGGGCTATTTTAACTCTTTTGTGAAATTTGTGACCGGCATGCCATGAAAGTAATTTCTATGAACACAGCAGACCAATGAGAAGCTATAGAGGCATGGGTGCTAAATCTTTCATGTTGTTGTGTAATATGTTGCAATGTATGTGCGTGATATAGTATAATTGTAAATATTTAATTTACAATCATCAAAAAAAATACAGGTCATCTATATATAAAAGAAAGACTTGCATTTATATAGCATCTTTCACAACCACCAGACGTCCCAAAGCATTTTACAGCCGATAAAATACTTAAAAAAAATTGTGGTCATGATTGTAATGTAGGAAACGCGGCAGCCAATTTGCGTACAGCAAGCTCCCACAAACAGCAATGTGATAATGACCAGGTTATCTGTTTTTAGGTGATGTTGATTGAGGGGTAAATTTTGGCCAAGACACCGGGGATAACTCTCTTGCTCTTCTTCAAAATAGTGCCATAGGATCTTTTACGTCCACCTGAGAGCAGACGGGGCCTCGGTTTAATGTCTCATCCGAAAGATGGCACTTCTGACAGTGCAGCACTCCCTAGATTTTTGTGAAATCGGCATGTCCTGTCACCCTTCAGCATCGTTATGAAGTTTCCCATATTAATTGTGTCCACACCCGGTTGTAATAGCCTGTGACGCCTGTAGGTGGACTTCTAATCGAAATGCTCCCTTTCAGCACTCAGCATTTCGTCGCATTTTTTCAGTCACAAAAGCCTATGCTCAGTACAGTTCCCTATTGTAAAAACCTGGTATGAGTCAGCCTGTACTTACTTGCTATATCAAGTTGACTGGCCCTGCATACCTTGTGTTCTCAAACTCGTCTCTGTCAGACATAAGAACATAAGAAATAAGAGCAGGAGTAGGCCATAAGGTCCCTCGAGCCTGCTCCGCCATTCAATAAGATCACGGCTGATCTGATCCGGTACTGGCGATGCCGATGTGGGCAGCATGGGTAAGTGAAGGCCTTCCTTTAATGCTGTCTCTCCCTGAAAGCGACAGCGCCTACTGTGCGTTTCTTTCTGTAAGTGTGCTCGTTGCAGCCTCCATGCGTCAATCCCCTATCTCCCCCTCACAGCAGCCCTTCTCCCATTGATGCTTGCAGATGAGAGGCCGAGTGGCAGCCGAGGTGAGGGAGATGCTCCTGTCGAGACACCGGCTGCTGAGACACTGTTGCGAGGCCTGAAGGAGACCCTTGATGAAAATGAGACAGATGAACATCCGAACACCATTGAGGACACTGGGGTGAGCTTTGCTAACACCCTGGATCTCACTCCATCTTTTGGGGACCTGCCCCATGAGGAAGAGGGAGAGGAGGACATTGATGGCAGCACCGCGTCACTGCTTCCACCCACACATGCCAGCTCAGTTACTGGGAGTACGCCGGCCGATCTAGTTCAGATAGTACAGGGGTCTCCACTGGGTGTTGCACCGGGGCGTAGTGGGCAGCAGAATGGTGATGGGGCTAGGCAACCTCAGATGCCATCTCTCCAGGGGGAGAGTCCGCACCGGAGTTCTGCTGAGGAGGACTCAGACGAGCTTATCGATGTTGCAGCTTACGAAAGAGTCATGTATGAACTTTTGGGATTTCTAGCCACTAGATGGCATCACTGTTAGAGGCCAATTGTATATTAGTCACTTTGGGCCTTAATAAAGCAGAGCCAAAGTCGTTTGACTCTTGGAGTTAAACAGTACTCAGTCTAACAGTTATTGCATACACTACATTTGGCGACAAGGCAACAAGAACCTTTGCATGCAATACTGAGCACAATTGGATTGTTGGAGGGATTTGTGGCAGGAGAAGATTGGGCAGACTTTGTGAACCATTTGAGCCAGTTCTTCATGGCCAACAAAATGGAGGAGGTCGGCGAATCAGATCGGCGCCAGGTGGTGTTCCTCACGGTTTGCGATCCAAAAATTTATGGTCTGATAAAGAATCTACCCCTGCCTGTGAGTCCAACAGAGAAGATGTATGAAGAATTGCGTACACTGGTACAGGATCACCGTAAGTCAGACGAAGGCAGCATCATCTCGAGATACAGATTTTACACGCATGTTCGCTCAGAGGGCCAGAATGCGGCGGAATTCGTTGCCGACCTGAGACGTCTAGCGGGACCGTGTAAGTCCGGGGCTGTGTTGGCAGACATGCTGCGGGACTTCTTTGTAATCGGCATCAATCACGAGGTGATGCTGCGTAAACTACTGGCGGTGGAGACATTGGACTTGAACAGGGCCATCATGATCACTCAGTCATGCATGACGACGGATAGAAGTCTAAAGTGAAAAATCGAAACTTGGCAAGTACTGTAAATATGATTGATTCAGCGTTCGGCAGAGCGGCACATGGCAGGGCCTACCCGACTGCGTACGCGAAACCTGTGGCTGCCAGCTGGAATGCATCCGAATTCTCCGTATTGGCGTTGTGGGGGAAATCACCGGCACCAGCAGTGCCGATTTAAGCAATATGGTTGCAAAGGCTGTCTGAGAGTGGGACATCTCCAGCGCAAGTGTCCGCAGATGAGCAAGCGTGCTGCTACACACCACGTGGAGGATGATGGTCAGACTAGCGCGGATCTGGATACGCAATCCGAAATACCAGAGGAGGAAGTGTATGGACTGTACTCGTTCCTAACTAAGAGCAAACTGATAATGATCAAATGATGAAATTTAATGGGGTGCCGGTATCGATGGAACTGGACAAGGGAGCAAGTCAATCGATAATGAGCAAGAGGGCATTCGACAAGCTGTGGGATACTAAGGCTGTAAGGCCCAGGCTGAGTTCAGTCAATGTCAAGCTGCACATGAACACCAAAGAACGGTGATTGACAGTGCCACAATTAAAGTGTCGTATGATGGTGCGGTTCACGAGTTACCGCTATGGATTGTCCCAGGCAATGGCCCAACGCTGTTCGGCAGGAACTGGCTTGAAAAAATCAGATACGATTGGAACAACATCAAGGCGTTGTCATCGGAGAAAGATACATGTGCCGAAGTACTGAGCAAGTTCCCCTCGCTGTTCGAACCAGGTATTGGCAACTTCACGGGAGCCAAGGTGCAGATCCATGTGGGCTCGGATGCAAGACCCGTTCATCATAAAACTTGGGCAGTTCCATACATGATGAGGGAGAAGGTCGAAATCGAACTGGACAGACCCCAGCGTAAAGGGATCATATGACCCGTTGAATTTAATGAATGGGCCAGCCCCATTGATCCTGTGCTGAAAAGTGATGGCACAGTCAGAATCTGTGGAGACTACAAGGCTACGATCAACAGGGTTTCAAAACAGGATCAGTACCCGTTACCAAAGACTGATGACTTGTTTGCAACACTAGCCGGCGAGGGGACGTCGTTCACCAAACTGGACTTGACGTCGGCCTACCTGACACAGGAGCTGGTCGAGATATCGAAGAGACTTACGTGCATTAACAGTCATAAAGGACTGTTTATTTATCACAGGTGTCTTTTTGGAATTCACTCAGCTGCAGCAATATTTCAGAGGAACACGGAGAGTTTATTGAAGTCCGTTCTCAAAACCGTCGTGTTCCAAGATGACATCCTGATCACAGGTCGTGACTCCAAGGAACATCTGTGTTGTGTATGGAAAAAGGGTCAGACTGAACACTGTGAGCTCAAAGTAAAGTGTGACCTTAGTCTTTTATTGCAGGTCTCCAGAGTGCCTCTCCAACCTGTGAAGCCTTCTTAAATACCTGTTCTCCCAAGGGATAGAAACATAGAAACATAGAAACATAGAAAATAGGTGCAGGAGTAGGCCATTCGGCCCTTCTAGCCTGCACCGCCATTCAATGAGTTCATGGCTGAACATTCAACTTCAGTACCCCATTCCTGCTTTCTCGCAGGAGATCCCTTGGGACTCCAGGGGATGTGCCCTCTGGTGGCTGTACAGAGTAAATACAAGTTTACATATATAACAATCTGAACAACCTGGAAGAGGTTCTACATCATCTGGACAAAGTGGGACTCAGACTGAAACACTCGAAGTGCGTCTTCATGGCACGAGAGGTTGAATTCCTGGAGAGGAAAATTGCTGCTGACGGCATCAGACCCATGGACGCGAAAACCAAGGCCATCAAGAATGCACCCAAGCTGCAGAACGTGACGGAGCTGCATTTGTTCCTGGGTCTACTCAACTACTTCGGTAACTTCCTACCTAAATTGAGCACCTTATTAGAACCACTGCACATGCTGCTAAGAAAAGGCAACAACTGGGTGTGAGGTGCATCTCAAGACAGAGCTTTTGAGAAAGCCACTAATCTGCTTTGCTCTAACAAGCTGCTGGTACATTATGACCCATGTAAACGTTTACTATTGGTCTGTGATGCTTCGTCACATGGAATTGGTTGCGTACTCCAACAAGCTAATGAGTCGGGTAAACTTCAACCAGTCGCCTAGGCTTCAAAAAGTTTGTCTAAAGCGGAAAGAGCCTACAGCATGGTAGAGAAAGAAGCACTAGCCTGTGTGTATCGGGTTAAAAGGATGCAGCAGTACCTGTTTGGTCTTCGGTTTGAACTGGAGACAGATCACAAGCCGCTCATTTCACTATTCTCTGAAAACAAAGGTATCAATACCAATGCTTCATCCCGCATCCAGAGGTGGGCGCTGACATTATCTGCTTATGATTATGTCATTCACCATAGAACTGGCACCGAGAATTGTGCCGATGCTTTGAGCCGTCTGCTGTTGCCCACACCGGAGGTGGAAACGCCACAACCGACGGGCCTATTATTAATTATGGATGCTTTTGCGAGCGAAGGGACGCCTGTCACGGCTCAACAAGTTAAGACCTGGACCAGCCAGGACCCAAAGGACCCGATTTTATCAGTGGTGAAGAGTTGCATCCTCAAAGGTGATTGGTCTGCCATACCCAAGCAAATGTGCGAGGAGACCAAACCTTACATTCGTCACAAAGACGAACTGTCTATTCAGTCGGATTCTATACTGTGGGGCAATCATGTTGCTATACCCAAGAAAGCGAGAGAGAAATTTGTACGTGAGCTGCATAGCACACATCCCGGCATTGTAATGGTGAAAGCCATCACCAGGTCTCATGTATGGTGGCCGGGAATTGACTCCAAGATGGAATCATGTGTGCATCAGTGCAACACTTGCATGCTGCTCCGCAAAGCATCAGCGGAATCGCCGCTGAGTCTGTCGTCGTGACCGTCCAAACCATGGTCCAGGATCCAGATAGACTTTGCAGGTCCCTTCCTGGGGAAGATGTTTTTAGTTGTGGTGGATGCATATTTGAAGTGGATATAATCATGTCATCCAGCACATCCTCAGCTACCAGTGAGAATCTGAATGTCATGTTCGCGATACATAGTCTGCCTGACATCATTGTTCGTGACAACGGATCGTGCTTCACCAGTCAGGAGTTTCAAGAGTTCATGAAACTCAATGGTATCAAACATGTAAGGTCAGCACTGTTCAAACCTGCATTCAATGGACAAGCAGAACGTGCTGTCCAAATCATAAAGCAGAGTATGAAACAAGTAACCCAAGGGTCACTGCAGACCCGCCTGTCATGCATACTGCTTAGTTACAGGACAAGACCACACACGCTTACCGGGGTCTCGCCTTCTGAACTAATGATGAAGAAAGGTCTTAAGACCAAGCTATCTCTTGTACACCCTGACTTGAATATATTGAGTATAGAAGACAAAGTCAGCAAGGGTATCACGATCGTGCAGCTGTGTCATGCGATATTTCTGTAAATGATCTTGTATATGATCTGAATTATGGTCAGGGTCCCAAGTAGATCACTGATACTGTCATGGCCAAGGAGGGCAACAGAGTATTTATTGTCAAGTTCAAAGATGGACAAACATGCAGGAAACATATGGATCAGACAAAGCTGTGGCACACTGACGAACCGGAACAGTCGGAGGAAGAGACAATTGACGACCAACCAACCTACCCCCAGTCATCAGAGGACTCAGTGGTCATCAGTGAATCAGGATTTTCAATCACTGACACGTTCAATGAAAATGGGCTTTCAATCCCTGATGCGGCCATTGCCACTCCCACCAGGTCAGCCACCCAACCACCAGTCACAACAGACTCTGAACATTCACCCAAGGCTGGAGTTGAACTGAGACAGTCAACCAGGGAGCGTAAAACACCGGACCATCTCAATTTGTAAAAGACTGTGTTAATATCTCAGGGTGGGGGGGGGGGGTGTATTGTCATGTATGTACTTTTGGGATCACTAACCACTAGATGGCATCACTAACCACTAGATGGCATCACTGTCGGAGGCCAATGGGCTGCACGCACGTGTGTGCAGCCCAAGTATAAAAGACCAGCCATTTTGTATAATAGTCACTTTGGGCCTTAATAAAGCAGAGCCAAGGTCATACCTCTTAGGAGTTAAACAGTACTCAGTTTAACAGTTATTGCATACACAACAGAAAGAAAGGTGTAAGCCATGTATTCCCAGATGTTGGGGGCACTGACAAGGGTGCCAGAGAGGCGGTCAGAAGTGGTGTTGATAGCTCATCATTGTCAGATCCAGATGTGAGGCCGCAACTTGTAGGTGATGTGGCAGCTGCCATTACAGCACAGGTGCAAGGGAACAAGCGTATCGATGCTGGTTTGGAGAGGATGGCCGCGGCCCCGGAGGTTCAGAATGCTCTTATGCACTCTGTGCAACAGGCCGCGGAGCGTCTAAGTGTTATCATATCTGGTGGCTTTGAGACTCTGGCTGCTCTCATGCCGTCTCAGCTCGATGCCACCCGACACCTCAGTGCTGCCTTTGTGGCTGGGCCCACCACGGGCCACAGGGGACCTTCCGGTGTGGTGCCACAGCACCGACCTGGGCTCCCTCAGATTGGTAGTGGTGGTATCATGCTGTCCCCGGTGAGTGACTCTGGCTCCTCAGACCAGGATCGCAGCATTCCTGGCCCAGACCTGTCATTCCGCCAGTGCCTCCACGCATGGCCTCGCCCGAGCCAAGCCAGACTGAACCCTCCCAGGAGGGTGCTAACCAGTCTGCAGCCGGGCCTACCAGGCCAAAACTGATCAAGGGTGTTGTGTATGCATGCCTGTTTACTGTGTGCTGTCTGTAACACTGTTATGCAACACTAAATGTACCCTTACACTGTACACACCTTGCCTGTACACCAGAGGGTGCTGCTGCTGGAGACCTTAAAGGAACACACAGCTTGTTGTCGACACTCAGGAGCTGCAAATAAAGAACTGCAGGTCTGCACAGTTTAAGTATCATACCCTGCCTCGTGGAGTCATTACTAAAGGTGTCTACATATACTACAACTGGCGACGGGAATACGAGATCACAAACCACACGCTCAGCATGTCGAATCTCAGCAACTTTCAGCAATTTACCGATGGGGAAGATTGGGACGCTTTTGTAGAAAGATTGAAACACTTAAGGAGATTGGCTGCACCGTGCGACTTTGGCGACCACCTAAATGAAGCACCAATGGGACTCTAAACTGACGAGAGCAGTGCACCGCATTGCTACTTCTAAAGGCAGAAACGCTGCTCCGAGTCCCGCAACCCTGAGTCCGCCACATGAGGCAAACCGGCTAGGCCCGTGCTGGCGTTGTGGAGGAAACCACAGGGCCCACCAGCGCCGCTACAAAGACTATGCATGCAAAGAGAAAAGGCACCTTCAAAGGATGTGCAGAAAAAGCTTTACTCACCGCATCTCTAATGAATTGGCTGATCACCGGGGCTCCGACACAGAGGAAGGTGAAGTTGCTCAACCCCTGGAAGAAGAGTATGGAACTCATACCTGCTCCACCGAAAGTTCTCCGTGGGCGATGAAAGCAGACATCGACGGCTCCCAGTTTCTATGGAGAGCGACACAGGGGCGAGCCAGTCTGTGATGAGCCAAGCGACCTTTGAAGAACTTTGGATGAATCCCGCCAATCGACCACAACAGCAGCCTGTCCAAGCGAAGCTGCTCCCAGGCCTCCGGGCTCCGGCAATCGACCTCGAACATAGATCCATCGCAGCATCCGGAGATTCCACTGTCCACTTTCCGGACGGGGGCAGCATTCCAAGTGGTGAACATCAACGAAAGAAATGGATTCCCAACATCCAGGATTGAACCTGTGGAAGAAAAGAGCACCACAGCCTACCTGCAGCAAGACCAGAAAATGAATGCAGCACCACAAGCAGCAGAACCTGTAATCAAAATGGCCTCCACCATGCCACGAGTGAACATGGAGGAGCATCATGTGACATCGAGCGGCCAATCGGATTTGAAGGCTCCCTTAAAGGAGACCGGTAACCAAAAAAATTTAAAGGAGAAGTTTCAACTATTTGAGTACACGGACTTTAAAGCTAAAGATGCAATTAAAGGGTGCAAGAATGAAACTGTATGCAATGTAATCATGAATTGTGATGCTGGTTTAACTAATGTGACTAATGAGATGAATGCAGGTGTCAGTAAGGTTAAGAACAAGTTTATTGTGCTTCACAATAATGATAAAGAATGTGAAATGCCTAATGTAACCATGTCTGTTGAAACCAGGACATCCAAAAGTGATGCAAATGCTAGAATGTATAAGCAGGCTCGACTGTGTGTGATCAGAGCCAAGGTGTCAGGTATACCGGTAGGACACTGCCAAAGGACATTGGGTCCTACAGGGACCATGCTGATGCCAATGGAATTCCCCTGTGGGAGACCCCCAGGTCCAGCAGGCTACCTGACCATGTAGCCTGGACCTTTGGAACGAATGTGATGCCCCTTGCAGGACACACATAGCCAATGGGAGCAGATCCACTACAGGAACAGTGGTCAATGGGCAGCCCAGCCACCAACAATGGCAACCTGCACCAGACCAGCCCTACAGCACCTGGCCACCAGGGCCAACACCAGGAGCATGAGGCCAATACCCTCCAGCTTCCCTGGCAAACCCTGGGATGACCTGACCCTCATCCCAATTGGTTGACAAGGAGCCCACCCAGTCTTGTGGCCCTGCCCACCACCCCACAACAACAGTGGACAAGGAGCCCACCCAGTCTTGTGGCCCTGCCCACAACTACCCAAATCACACCACCCACTGCTGACGTGGCTAACCGCCCCCCCCCCCGAGGGATCCCACAACAGTAACACCCACATTGTCTGCGTGTGAGGGAGGGGAAATGTACGAGGCCAACCTCAAGCACAGGGGTCACACCTGGCAACCACACAACCCTCACCATAACCTCCCATAGCCCACCACTGATCACCTCCCCTGGGCATGACAATAAGGATATGAAAAATGCTTAGGGGGGGAAGTATTGTTGTGTATGCATGCCTGTTTACTGTGTGATGTCTGTAACACTGTTATGCAACACTAAATGTACCCTTGCACTGTACACACCTTGCCTGTACACCAGAGGGCGCTGCTGCTGGAGACCTTAGGGTTACCTGCACAGGTAACCCAGTATAAAAAGGAACACACAGCTTGTTGTCGGCATTCAGGAGCTGCAAATAAAGGACTGCAAGTCTGCACAATTTAAGTATTATACCCTGCCTCGTGGAGTCAGTACTAAAGGTGCCGACATATACTACAAAGGGCGTCCTAGAAGGACATCTGCAGCTTCCACAGAGGGAGCACAGCAGCCTTCCCAGACCCATGAGGCAGCCACAGGGGAGACACTGAGGTGCAGTAGGCATGCGTAAGAGGGGTTATATGGAAATACACAAAGGTGGCAAATGATGTATATCTGTTACTTTTCTGCACAGTTTATTGTTGTGTTAGTTGTTTGACGTGATTTTGATGATGTATTAAATCTTTATTTTTTTTAGCCTATATCTGGCCAGCTGTATAATGTGACGATGTATCAATGCACTCATTGGGATGGCCATGGAAAGAAGAAGCTGAAGGGCCATGTAGAGATGAAATTATCGGAATTGAGCAGCAATCAGACGTGTCTGTATTTCCCTTGCAGGGTTGGGATGGTGACAACATCTCCTGGGAGGCTCAGGATGCTCCTCCTCCTCCTGCTGCTACGCCCCCTCCTGTGGTAGTACTGCTGGATCGACCTCCAGTTGCTGTCCCCTCCTGACAGCCAGGTTATGCAGCATGCAGCAGATGAAAGATGGAGACTCATTCAGGTGAGTACTGCAATGCACCACCAGAGCTGTCCAGGCAACAGAACCTTTGTTTCGGTATGCCAATGCAGTGCTCGATGGTGAACCTGGTCCCATAATGAGCGTCGTTATAGGCATGCTCGGCCGCAGTCCTGGGGTTGCAAAGTGGAGTGAGCAGCCAAGTGGACAGGGGATATCCCTTGACCTCAAGCAGCTATCCACAATCCTGGTTTGGCCCGGTGAAAAGGGCGGGCACACTACACTGGCGCAGGATGAAGGCACCATGGCTCCTGCCTGGATACATTGCATCAACTGCCAGGATCCTTCACTGTTGGTCGCACACCAGCAGCACATTCAGGTAGTGGAATCCCTTTCTGTTAATGAATATTTCTGGATGGTGTTGTGGCGCCCTCAGTCCGATGTGTGTGCAGTCGATGGCCTCCTGCACCCTGGGGAACCCTGTAATCTGGATAAATCCAGCTTGGCGCTCCACCTGTTTCTTCCTGGTCATGGGAAAGGAGATATATTGAAGTCTTCTCTTGCATAGCGCATTGGTGACCTGCCGGAGGGAGCGATGGGTGGAGCATTGGGAGATATTAGAGATGTCTGCACTTGCAGACTGGAACGAGCCTGTAGCGTAAAAGTTCAGAGCTATCGTCACTTTTGTCTCAATGCTGAGAGCTGTCTTCATCCTTGTTGGAAGCTCCAGATCTGGCCGCAGGACATGACATTGCAGAGCTCGGTCAGGATGTCCTTCGTAAATCGCAGCCTCCACACACAGTGTTTGTTGCTGAGCTATAGGAAGGAGAAAGGATGCCAGTACACCCTTGGGCGGTAGTGCGTACTGGGCCCCTCCCATGCCAGCTGGCTGAGCACCTTCTCTCTCTTCCTGCTGATGTTGCGGAGTCTTGCAGTCTGCTGCTGGCAAGGCTCCTCGCTCACTATCTGGTGCAGGAGGTCAGCGTACCTCACCCTCCTCCTCACGCCATCTCCCTCCTGGCCAGCTTCTGGACGTTGAGGTCTGCGGCCATCTGCAGGTCCTTCTACATGTTGGGCAGCCATGGTTGCTGCCTCCCTTGCCTGCTGCCTCAGGGCCCATTGGTGAGGGCGACGCCTCCTCATACGTGCCTCCCTGCCTCTGACAATGTGCAACAGCCGTTCCCCTGCCAAAACTGAGCCCATTATGGTTACAGGTTCTGTCATGTATGTAGCCACAATGTAACACCACTGTATTACTGTATACACTCAACCTAGATGCACATCTTGACCACAAGGGGTGAACTTGTGGGAGACACTCCTTACTTGATCACACAGGTATAAAAAGGGAGGTCCCATGCAGAGTCATTGTCTTTGCAGTCCTGTGAATAAAGAGTTCAGGTCACAGAGTGACCTGGTCCCCAGAATGTGCCTCGTGTGGTTTCATACTGTAGAGTAAGGACTTTACATTGACGATGAGAAATGGGAATTCACGACCCACGAGAATGGCCACCGGTAGCACAGATTTTGTAGAGAGGCTTCAGCAATGCTCCGTTATGAAAGAATGGCTGGGGGATGCAGCGGCCGACAAGCGAAGGGCTCATTTTTTGACCAGCTGCGGACCAAAGACTTACGCCCTCATGAAGGAGTTACTAACACCCGAAAAGCCGGCGGACAAAACCTTTCAAGAACTTAGCAAATTGATCGGGGAGCACCTCAAACCGGCGAGTAGCATACATATGGCCCGACACAGATTCCACACCCAGCGACGTCGTGAAGGACACAGCATACCAGGCTTCGTAGCGGACCTCCGGCGTTTGGCCAGCCTCTGTAAGTTCACAGACTCCTGCAGGGGGGGAGATGCTAAGGGACTTCTTTATCGAGGGCATCGGTCATGCGGGAATTTTCCGCAAATTAATTGAGACCAAGGATTTGACCTTGGAAGCGGCGGCGTTGATAGCTCAAACTTTCATGGCGGGGGAGGAAGAGATGAAAATAATATACGTGCGCAATTCTGCCTCTAATGCGGTGATGGATCAAGGAGTCAACATCATCAATACGACTCAGAGCCCCGCAGGCAGGCAGGGGCAGTCCGACATTCCCCAGGCAGCAATAGACCCCAGAGTAGGACTGCAACAGAGACAATGGCAGGCTGAACGGACATTCACGCCATCACAGTGGACAATCTGGCCCGGGATGGGGCCATTGACATCCACCAATAGGGTACTTAAAAGCACAACAATGGAAACTTTAACTCATGCTGGAGGTGTGGGGGAAAACACTCAGCTAGATCTTGCAGATTTCAACAGTTTGTCTGCAAGAACTGCAATCTCAGTGGCTACTTAGCTCGAATGTGCAGGAAAACCTGCAACCAGACTAATATATGAGGCGGATGGACCAGAAGAGGGTTCTTTGAGGCAGGATGACTTTTGGGGCAAATCGATGGACGCTGAGGTTCAACGGGTCCATGTGGCAAATATTCACAGTTCATACACCAAAATGCCACCATGATGATGAGGGTTTTATTAAACGGTATCCCAGTATGCATGGAGCTGGACACTGGGGCCAGCCAGTCACTCATGGGCGTTCAGCAATTTGAGAAGCTATGGCCACTTAAAGCCAGTCGACCCAAATTAGCACGTATTGAGACACAATTATGGACTTACACTAAAGAAATCATTCCGGTGCTAGGCAGTGCAATGTTGGCTGTCACACACAATGGGTTTGTAGAATTTACCAATATCTCGCAAAGATTCCAGGTTCCTTTCCCCTGCAGAGGAGAAGAATCCCTTTCTGGGCTTTTAAAATGAGTTTAAAGGGGCAGACGAAGCCTGCGGGGGATAAAAGAGGATGCATTCATGGAGACCACCCCGCAGTGTTTGGACTCATAGGAAAGGGAATTCAAAATGGACCGACATTACAGAAGCTTGAGATCCCCTAAACATCTATGGGAAGGAGCATATCAATTTTAAGATTCTACAACATTTTGGCTGTGAAAAAGAGTTACCAAATACAGGAGGTGGGGCCAACCTCTGAAGCAAATTCGTGCATTAAGGATCCCAGGCTATTCACCCTCTAAGAGATAATCGAATTACCCAATCAAGCACAATGGAAATCATGGTCAAGAAACTGGACAATCCTAAAACAATGCAAAACCAGTGATAGCACATTCTCACACCCTAATCGAGTTACTGCTGACAAAGGAGACATTTGAAAATCAATGGACAGAACAGTTTAAACAGAGCCCAAGAAATTTGATGGGAGATAACGGAGCCTTTTTTTGGGATATATCTATCCCCCAGTTTTACAAGAAAAAACGGGCAGAACACATAGAAACATAGAAACATAGAAAATAGGTGCAGGAGCAGGCCATTCAGCCCTTCTAGCCTGCACCGCCATTCAATGAGTTCATGGCTGAACATGAAACTTCAGTACCCCATTCCTGCTTTCTCGCCATAACCCTTGATCCCCCGAGTAGTAAGGACTTCATCTAACTCCCTTTTGAATATATTTAGTGAATTGGCCTCAACTACTTTCTGTGGTAGAGAATTCCACAGGTTCACCACTCTCTGGGTGAAGAAGTTTCTCCTCATCTCGGTCCTAAATGGCTTACCCCTTATCCTTAGACTGTGACCCCTGGTTCTGGACTTCCCCAACATTGGGAACATTCTTCCTGCATCTAACCTGTCTAAACCCGTCAGAATTTTAAACGTTTCTATGAGGTCCCCTCTCATTCTTCTGAACTCCAGTGAATACAAGCCCAGTTGATCCAGTCTTTCTTGATAGGTCAGTCCCGCCATCCCGGGAATCTTCGCTGCACTCCCTCAATAGCAAGAATGTCCTTCTTCAAGTTAGGAGACCAAAACTGTACACAATACTCCAGGTGTGGCCTCACCAAGGCCCTGTACAACTGTAGCAACACCTCCCTGCCCCTGTATTCAAATCCCCTCGCTATGAAGGCCAACATGCCATTTGCTTTCTTAACCGCATGCTGTACCTGCATGCTAACCTTCAATGACTGATGTACCATGACACCCAGGTCTCGTTGCACCTTCCCTTTTCCTAATCTGTCACCATTCAGATAATAGTCTGTCTCTCTGTTTTTACCACCAAAGTGGATAACCTCACATTTATCCACATTATACTTCATCTGCCATGCATTTGCCCACTCACCTAACCTATCCAAGTCGCTCTGCAGCCTCATAGCATCCTCCTCGCAGCTCACACTGCCACCCAACTTAGTGTCATCCGCAAATTTGGAGATACTGCATTTAATCCCCTCGTCTAAATCATTAATGTACAATGTAAACAGCTGGGGCCCCAGCACAGAACCTTGCGGCACCCCACTAGTCACTGCCTGCCATTCTGAAAAGTACCCGTTTACTCCTAACTCCCAGACTCGAACAAGGACACAGACGGGAACACAGACACAGACACAAGCAGACTGCTTCCTCTACAGTGAAGAAATGGAATAGTGAAGGAAACTACCAGAACTCATCAAGAACTGACCGAGCACGAGGCCCACGAAACGGAAGGCCGTCAGCAACCAAATTGACAACCACTCTACAATCTACTTCTGAACGACCCAACGGGGGAGAAATTACCAAAAGGGACTAACTAAAACTATTCCTAACCAAAGAAAGTGGGTACTTACCCCATACATCCAAAACGCAACTTAGCACATCAACGGACGCACCCCAACCGAAGACTATGTAGTCCGAAATCCTCTCCTCCGTCCGGGGTGCGGCTCGCCTAGAAGGCCAAGTGCAGCGATCCCCGAAACCGTGATTCACCGGCAACTGTCTAAAGGGATTGGTGAGCATAGCCCCTGAACCCTCAGAGCTATAACTTAGTTAGTTAGGGGAATTGGGAGAGGGGAGGCTGAGATAACTTGTGTAAATGTATCTGCATTCTCCTCTTTACCCGATATGAGCGATGCTGGGCTCCGGGGTTTCTGGAAACCAGCAAGGCCTGAGGTACCACTGTGCCTTTGTTACCGGAGGAAAGTTTGCAATTGAACTGGCAGAGATTAATTATTTCAAGTTTAAGCTGTATTCTTCTCCCCACAGGCTGTAATTTGACATTTTATTCAATGTGTTGTACCCTTCAGTGTGTATTGGTCTGTGTATGTTATTAAAGGTGTGTCTTTTACTTCTTTTTAAACACAATAAAGCCATACCTGCTTCCTACCTTGAAACCGATTGTCTGTCCAAGTCTGTCACAGTCCCTTCATAATTCCAGTGTCTAGAACCAAGGGTGTGGGAGTGATTCGGAACCGCTCATATAAGGTCAGAAGGGAAAGCTGACCCCCTGAAAACCACCCCTTACACATGGCACCCCAGATGGGACACTGATACACGGGACGTGATAAGAGAGAGACTGGTTTCAGGAAACGAAGCAAAATGGAAGAGGGGATTTTCCCGTATGTGTTTAAGAGGGTAAATGTGGCTAACGAGTGGGTACTCGATCTATTGTACGCTGAGCATCCAGAAGATGCTGCAGCTTAATGGACCGAGAGCAAGGACCATAAAAGGTCGATAGAGAAGGCCATTTGGCTAATTTGCCTTCAGCAACAGATCCGGCTTCTAGATGAGGAGAATGAGAAATTAAAGGGAGTATTGAGGCAGGCAGAAGCGAGGTCCAGCACAAGGGCCACAGTCGGGGAAAGGCTGTGGACAGAGGTGGGGCAGTTAAAGGAAAGTAGAGAGCTCACTAAAGAAAGGCACAAAACCCAACTGGACCTTTTACAGTGTCAGATTATTGAAGCCAAGAATAGCGAACGGGTGTTGCGGGAAGAGAATTCCTGCCTCGCCAAGCAAGTTAAAGAGTACGGGGAGAGGGTGAGAGACATTCAGGTAGCCTATAAGGTAGCCAGTACCAGGGAATTGAAGGCAGGAGACCACGGCCTCTGCCAGCAGCAGATCCAAAGCTTGAACTTTGCTCTATCCCGGGCTAAAGGCATGGTGTGCCTGATAAACCTGGGTTTAGCCCAGGAACACCTGGTTGGGCAAGGAGAAACGCCTCAGTCACTGCCTGCAGCTCCCAGGAACGGCCCGGAGCAGCAGGGGTGTCAGCCAGAGTGCGGGGCAGGCAAAGATTGCGAACTACCAACATCGGCAGCCCCGAGTTTTAACTCGGCTTGGCAGCAGGGGGAAGAGGGCGAGCCAATACAAGGGCCGGAACCAGGGCCAATGCACCCGATCCGGCAGCAGAAGTTTGGCCCGCCTGATGCCAATGGGGCAGCAGGACCCCTAGAAAGCAACTTCGTAGTCCCCCACGACACCCAAAAACTGAGGGCTATGATAGGCCACCTAAGTAAGCTCACCCAACAGGGGGATCCCTCGGAACACTTCCTGGAAGTGGAACACACAGGGGATATTAACGGGTGCGATGATTCGGAGCAGGCTAAGCTGTTGCTCTTCTCACTAGACACCAAGCTGTGCCATTCCCTCTCTGCAGACAGCAGAAAGGGGCGAAACACGTACTCTACGGTTAAGGAGGAGGTTCTAGAGGCCATGGGTATGAACGATGGGAGTCCTTTCTCCCGAGTGGAGAAAACAGTGCAGCTCTATGGGGAGACTCCACAGGCTTTCGCCGACAGATTGTGGCCGGTCTACGAAAGGGCCTGTAGTGGGGTTCTTGACCGGGCCCACCTGAACCCTAACGAGCTGGCTCACTGGCTCCGCAGCCTGGTGGCAAACAGCTTACCTGGAGTAAAGGCAAAAGCCGAGGTCTGGTTCGATCCAAGAGATCCCAGAACCACCGAGGAGACAGTGGTCAGACAGTTGACACTGGCTTACCGGAACGGTAGAGGGACAGAGGAGCCCTCCTCTAAAGGGAGGGTCCATGAGATTAAACCCAGCCAAGGCAAGAGAGAGTGGCATCAGGAAGGTGGGAACCCTCCCCACAAAGGGGGCGAGTATTTTGGGTGTGGGAAAAGTGGGCACTGGAGGAAGTACTGTAGGAACCCATGGAAAGAAACTAAGGGAAAGGCCGCTTCAGCCCCAGCCCGTAAGGCCGGGGCAGGAACACCCGACTCATAAGAGACACTCGTAGCCGCCCTACAGACACTCATAAACGGACAGGGAGCAGTAGCTATCGCAACTGGTGCAGTAGCCGGTACGGTAAAACCCTCTGCTCCAACCCACCCAGATGCATGACTAGAGCCAGCGCAGACTGTGTACCTGTGTTCCCTAGAGTACGATGCCTGGAAGAGACCGTGCATTACAATGGAGGTGGAGAAAGTGAAAGGGACCTACCTAGATACTGGTGCTTCCAGCACCCTTGTATATGCAGATAACCCAGCTACCTCACCTCTATCGAACGGGGTCCCGTACAGTCTAGTGGGGTTCACAGGCAATGAGCAAACTGGTTCATTTTCCATCCGCTCACCATTCAGTTAGGGACACTCAAAACCAAATGGAAGTGTGTCCTGATGAAATGGGAGCAGAAAGGAAAAGGGATCCTGGGGGCTGATTTTATCATTGGCCACCAGATCCTAGTGGATCTCAGGAACCACTGTCTATGGGGAGCCATAGTGACTGACAGGGAAGGTGAGGTGGCGGTGATCCCAGAAAAAGGGGCCAAGGGAACATTGTGTACCGTGAAGCCAAAGGAGGGTTATGACTTGGAATTACCGGTCAGTAACACCCCAGTGGAGTACCAGGCATATGTACGGGCACACCTTGCAGCATTCGCCACCCACAAACATGACTGTGGTAGGGTAATGGGGGTGGAAGTTAGTATAGAAAGGGACCCCATGACCCGACCACAAAAGCAATATAACTTCCCCAGGGAGGCAGAGGCAGACCTGACCACGGCGCTGGGATTACTGGTAGAGCAAGGGGTGTTAAGACCGATAGCTACCCATGTGAACTCTCCACTGTGGCCAAGAAACCAGACAACTCATGGAGGGCCACCGTGGACTATCGAGTACTAAATAAGAATATCCCTGTCTGTGCACCCACTGTAGCAGTCGTAGCGGATCTCATAGGGAGTATTCCAGCATCTGCGACCACTTTCACGGTGCTGGACATTTCAAATGGGTTCTGGTCCATTCCTTTAAAACGGGAGGACTAGTACAAGTTCGCCTTTACCTTTAAGGGCCAACAATACACGTGGAACTGTCTTCCCCAAGGCTTCCACAATAGTCCCAGCATTTTTCACCAATGTATGGCGAGCTGTTTAAAGGGCTTTAGCAGTTGGTGCAGTATGTGGATGACCTGCTCCTGTTCACCGATCAGGGGGAGGAGCATGGCCCACTGCTGGCTGAGCTGCTGGAGCTGCTAAAAGAAGAAGGGTTTAAAGTAAACCCCAAGAAGGCACAGATCGGCCAGAAGGAAGTCAAATTCCTGGGGCTGACTGTGCGTGCTGGGGAAAGGGCCATAGACAAGGCTAGAAGGGAGGCAGTACAGGAGTTACCAGCCCCCAACACAGTGACAGGGGTAAGATCCTTTCTAGGGCTCACCGGGTACTGCAGAGACTTAATTGAGGATTATGCAGCCACCGCAGCCCCTCTGCTCAGGCTCCTACACAAGGGTGTAGAGTGGGACTGGGATGAGGGTTGCAAGGCAGCATTTAATCAACTCAAGAAGAACTTGCAGACCGCGCCAGCCTTGGGAGCGATAGATGTAGGAAAGGAGTTTTTCCTGGAGGTGGCAGCCAGCGGGGACAGTTTGAGCTCAGTGCTGCTTCAAGAGCGGCACGGCCAGTTGAGGCCGGTGGTTTACTCCTCCAGGATCCTCACAGATGTGGAGAAGGGGTACTCCAACTGTGAGAGACACCTCCTAGCCACACATTGGGCAGTGAAAAGATCCTTGATCTTCACAGGAGGGTCTCCTCTAACACTCCTAACCCACCACACACCTACTCAGATGCTCCTAGATGGGAGGATTAAGGACGAGACGGTGAGCAGTGCCCGCATTGCTCACTGGACCCTGCTCCTCTCCCAGATGGACCTCAGAGTAGAAGTGCCCCGCGAGCCAAGGCTTGCAGCCAATCTAATCTACCCAGGGAAAGCCCACAGGTGCTCCATAGAAGGGGTATGGGAGGTAAACATTGGCCTTCGGGCTGGGTTACACCCTACAGGCCGGGACATCTACGTGGACGGGTCCAGCATGGTATCTGCTGGCGAGCGACTCACTGGGTGCGGAGTCGATGACCCAAGGGCAGGTATTCCTCTGGCAATTAAGCTCCCCAGCACCATGAGCGCCCAGCATGCTGAACTGTCCGCCGTAATGTACGTGGTGACCCACCTCGAGGAATTCCCTACCCTGTACACGATTTGCTCGGACAGTATGTTCACCTGCAATTCATGTATGGAGTACCTGGCTATCTGGTCCTGTCGCGGACACACGTCCGCTGACGGGAGACCCCTGGCAATCAAGCCCCTGCTGGAGAAAATCATGACAGCAGTGGGGGAAGAAGGAAAGGTCTACATACATAAGGTGAAGGCCCATTCAAAAGCCGAACCCCGTGCAGAGGGAAACCAACAGGCTGACAAACTGGCCAAAGAAGGTGCCCGCACGGGAAAGTTCTGGGACCCCTATGACACCGGCTGCATAGCAGCGGTCAAGAATAAGAACAGGGCAGCAGAGAGTACAGGGATAGCTTTGGCCCCAGACTTAAAAACAGTTCAGTTACAGGACCCAGTCCTGAAAGCTGTCCTGAACGCGCTAGCTAGAGGAGAGAGAGTAGAAGGTCCGTACGACACAGCAGCCATTACCATTAAGGAAGGCATGCTGTTTAAAGAGGGACAATGGGTCGTGCCACAGCAGCACCAGAGGGAATTCCTAAAACTGACCCATGAGGGTCCAGGAGCGGGACACCCCGGGCCTGAGACCACCTGGCAACGGGTGGAACAGGCAGGATGGTGGCTGGGACTCAGGGAGGACGTCCGCGAGTTCTGTGCGAACTGCCTGGTGTGTGCTGCGAACAACCCTGACCCCCAGAAAAGGAAGGTGTCCCTAAGACACGTCAGGAGGGTAGAGGGACCATGGCAGTCAATCCAAATTGACTACATCGGGCCCCTACCCACCGCCCAGGGAGGCTACAAATACTGCCTAGTCCTGGTGGATGTGTTCTCAAAATGGGTTGAAGCCTTCCCCTGCCGAACAGCCACCGCACTAGGAACAGCTAAGATTCTAGTGAGGGAAGTGTTCTCCCAGTGGGGACTCCCACAGTATGTGGAGTCGGACCAGGGCAGCCATTTCACCGGGCAGGTAATGCAGGCAACCCTTAAGGTGCTCGGCATTGATGGGAAATGGCACGTTTGCCTACAATCCACAGTCATTTGGTATTGTGGAGCGTTTAAACCGCACCATTAAAGAAAGGCTGCGGAAGGAAACGAGAGACTCACCCCAAAAGTGGTGGAGGTCTTACCGTTGGTCCTAATGGGGATCCAAGCCAGCCAGTCAAAGAGCACCGGGTATTCCCCATACGAGCTCATGATTGGCCGGATCATGCGGACCCCCACCCATGTCCTAGCCCCGGTGCTCATAGAAGGTCAGCTCAGAGAGGTGAACTGGGACTGGTTTGTCAGGAACCTGTTTGAACAGCTCAAACAGATTCACTGGTAGGCTGCTAGTAGCATGGGCAGACAGCATCAGGGGAACCGATTGCTGCTAGAACCCAGCAAACACCACGAATGGGAGATAGGGGACCAGGTCATGGTGAGGAACTATGCTCGGGTCGGGGTTTTTGAAGCATTATATATGGGGCCATACAGCATTGTGGACAAGGCAAGCCCGATGGTCTATGCCATAAAGCTGTCCCGCCGTACTAAGTGGTTCCACATCAACCAGTGCAAGCTGTACAACCCAGGGTCAGCCAAGCATAGAGGGCAGCCGGGAGGGGTGAACCGTCCTCAGGACAGGGACCCTCCATTGGCCGCCCCCGACGGTGGAGGGCCCACAGGGAATGTGGCAGGCTCAGAAACCGTGCCTATAGGGACGGTGAATTGCAGTACTGGAGGGGCTATCCCACCCATCGTTTGGGATTCGGATGCACCCCCAGTAACCGAAGCCCTGAGAAGGACCCTCCGTACACCACGGCCAAAGATACCGTGGTCACCGACATCTGAGCCTCAGCGATTCTACCCTAGGAGAAGGGCAGCCCGACAGGAAAGGCCGAAGGTCAGAAGGACAGAGGCCGCTCAGAGTAGGGACCACCAGCCAGCCGCCTCCAGCGGTGAGGGTCTCACAGGAGCAGTAGCAACGAGCTGTCCCAGAGACAAGGGTCTCCAGCTCACCGGCTGCGGGGAAACCCTAGCATCCAGGTGGCTATCAGGCCGCACAAGGCATGAGCCTGACAGGGACTAACCAGGCCACCCGGAGACGGGTGGCGGTTATACATAGCTCTAATTTTAGTTTAAGGCAGCTGACTGCACCATTTTATATTTTAAGATTTAGTTTAGAATTAAGGGTAATGTTGCAGTAATGTTTAAGTGATTGTTTTGAGTTTATCTTGTGTGTCAGCCAGCCTGAGAGCAGTTTTCAAGGGCAGGATCCAGACATTACCGGGTGATGGACAAACCTCAGGAGACCAATTGATATTGTTTAATTTTAATCTAGGTTTTTTCCTTCTGTAATGTGGTTGTACGTTGCATATATGCTGGTGCACATAATGCAACTGAAATGAAATGTAACTGGGTTGAAATGCAATTGTAGTGATTGAACCCCCTCCAAGCTGGGAGGGTGTAAATGTAAAAGGTTTGTACCTGTAAAGGGAAAAGTGTGCATCTATGGTGATGTTGCATAAGTGTAATGCATTTTGGGTATTAGTTTAGCTAATTTACGGGGAAGGTTATTTCTTGGGAGTCAGGAACTTTGCTCACCTCAAAGATGATACCATAAGTGATATCTTATGTAGAATTTAGAATGTAGAATTTACCAATATCTCGCAAAGATTCCAGGTACCTTTCCCCTGCAGAGGAGAAGAATCCCTTTCTGGGCTTTTAAAATGAGTTTAAAGGGGCAGACAAAGCCTGCGGGGGATAAAAGGAGATGCATTCATGGAGACCCCCCCCCCCCACCCCGCAGTGTTTGGACTCATAGGAAAGGTAATTCAAAATGGACCTAAATTACAGAAGCTTGAGATCCCCTAAACATCTATGGGAAGGAGCATATCAATTTTAAGATTCTACAACATTTTGGCTGCGAAAAAGAGTTACCAAATACAGGAGGTGGGGCCAACCTCTGAAGCAAATTCGTGCATTAAGGATCCCAGGCTATTCACCCCCTAAGAGATAATGGAATTACCCAATCAAGCACAATGGAAATCATGGTCAAGAAACTGGACAATCCTAAAACAATGCAAAACCAGTGATAGCACATTCTCACACCCTAATCGAGTTACTGCTGACAAAGGAGACATTTGAAAATCAATGGACAGAACAGTTTAAACAGAGCTCAAGAAATTTGATGGGAGATAACGGAGCCTTTTTTTGGGATATATCTATCCCCCAGTTTTACAAGAAAAAACGGGCAGAATACAGACTCGAACAAGGACACAGACGGGAACACAGACACAGACACAAGCAGACTGCTTCCTCTACAGTGAAGAAATGGAATAGTGAAGGAAACTACCAGAACTCATCAAGAACTGACCGAGCACGAGGCCCACGAAACGGAAGGCCGTCAGCAACCAAATTGACAACCACTCCACAATCTACTTCTGAACGACCCAACGGGGGAGAAATTACCAAAAGGGACTAACTAAAACTATTCCTAACCAAAGAAAGTGGGTACTTACCCCATACATCCAAAACGCAACTTAGCACATCAACGGACGCACCCCAACCGAAGACTACGCAGTCCGAAGTCCTCTCCTCCGTCCGGGGTATGGCTCGCCTAGAAGGCCAAGTGCAGCAAAACCCGAAACCGTGATTCACCGGCAACTGTCTAAAGGGATTGGTGAGCATAGCCCCTGAACCCTCAGAGCTATAACTTAGTTAGTTAGGGGAATTGGGAGGGGGAGGCTGAGATAACTTGTGTAAATGTATCTGCATTCTCCTCTTTACCCCATTTAGAGTTTAAGCTGTATTCTTCTCCCCACCGGCTGTAATTTGACATTTTATTCAATGTGTTGTATCCTTCAGTGTGTATTGGTCTGTGTGTGTTATTAAAGGTGTGCCTTTTACTTCTTTTTAAACACAATAAAGCCATACCTGCTTCCTACCTTGAAACCGATTGTCTGTCCAAGTCTGTCACAGTCCCTTCATAATTCCAGTGTCTAGAACCAAGGGTGTGGGAGCGATTCGGAACCGCTCATATAAGGTCAGAAGGGAAAGCTGACCCCCTGAAAACCACCCCTTACAGGTTAGTGAATCGGCTGCCGCTCTGGATTGTCCCAGGCAATGGTCCCGCACTGTTGGGGAGGAGCTGGTTAGCCAAGATGAACTGGAAATGGGGGGATGTTCACGCAATGTCATCTATCGAGTGAAGTTCGTGCTCACAAGTCCTGCAACAATTCGATTCACTATTCCAACCTGGCGTCGGGACTTTCAAAGGCACTAAAGTAGTGATACACATCACCCCAGACGCCAGGCCAGTGCACCACAAAGTCAGAGCGGTGTCGTATGTGATGCGGGAAAAGATCGAGAGCGAATTGGACCGGCTGTTGAGAGAGGGTATCATGTCGCCTGTTGAATTCAGCGACTGGGCGAGCTCCATCGTTCCCGTCCTAAAAGCGGATGGCTCTGTCAGGATCTGTGGTGACTACAAGGCCACCATCAATCGGGTGTCCCTACAAGATCAATACCCGCTCCCGAGAGCGGAGGACCTCTTCGCCACGCTGGCAAGCTGTTCACCAAGTTGGACCTCACTTCAGCCTATATGACCCAGGAATTGGCCGACGAATCTAAACTACTGGCCACCATCACCACACGCACAAGGGACTGTTCGTTTATAACAAGTGCCCATTTGGCATTTGATCAGCGGCCGCGATTTTTCAGCGAAACATGGAAAGCCTGTTTAAATCCATTCCTGGAACGATCGTATTCCAGGACGACATCCTCATCACGGGTCGAGACACCGAGAAACACTTCCACAACCTGGAGGAGGTGCTACGCCGACTGGACCAGGTAGGCCTGTGACTCAAGAAGTCTAAATGTGTATTCTTAGCTCCTGAGGTTGAGTTTCTGGGCAGGAGGGTTGCAGCAGATGGGATTCGGCCCAACAAATCCAAAACAGAGGCGATTCGACGAGCACCCAGACCTTGCAACACATCAGAGTTGCGTTCATTCCTAGGACTGTTGAACTATTTCGGGAACTTTCTGCCGAACTTGAGCATGTTATTGGAGCCGCTACACATGCTCCTGCATAAGGGTTGCGATTGGTTTTGGGGGGACTGTCAGGAACGGGCTTTTGATCAGGCGCGAAACCTACTTTGTTCAAACAAGTTGTTGACCCTGTACAACCCCTGTAAAAAAATTGGTTCTGACATGTGATGCATCGTCCTATGGGGTTGGGTGCATTTTGCAGCAGGGCAATGCTGAGGGCCAATTACAACCTGTGGCTTATGCCTCCAGGCCACTCTCTCAAGCAGAACGGGGATATGGGATGGTCGAGAAGGAAGCGCTTGCATGTGTCTATGGTGTAAAAAAAATGCATCAGTACCTCTTTGGTAGGAAGTTTGAATTAGAGACGGATCACAAGCCATTAACATCCCTGTTGTCAGACAGCAAGGCTATCAATGCCAATGCATCAGCTCGCATACAGCGATGGGCTCTCACGCTGGCTGCTTATGACTACTCCATCTGGCACCGGCCCGGCACTGATAATTGTGCTAACGTGCTCAGCAGGCTTCCACTGGCCACCACTGAGGGGGCAGTGGAGCAAAGCGCCGAGATGGTCATGGCTGTCGATGCCTTTGACAGCGCAGGCTCCCCCATCACAGCCCACCAGATCAAAATCTGGACAAACAGAGATCTCCTCCTATCCCTGATTAAGAAATGTGTCCTGACTGGGGATTGGGCGCCCGCACACAGAGCATGCCCTGAGGAGGTCAGACTGTTCCACAGACGGATGGATGAGCTCTCCATCCAAGCCGACTGCCTACTAGGGGCAGCCGGGTAGTTATGCCCCAGAAGGGCAGGGAGGCATTCATCAGGGAACTCCACAGCGAGCACCCAGGCATTGTGCTGATGAAAGCCATTGCCCGGTCACACGTTTGGTGGCCTGGAATTGATTCAGACCTGGAACACTGTGTTCGCAGGCGCACGACGTGTGCCCAGCTGGGTAATGCCCCCAGGGAGGCCCGCTCAGCCTGTGGCCCAGGCCCACCAGGCCATGGTCACGCATTCATGTTGATTACGTGGGCCCGTTCATGGGAAAGATGTTCCTTATTGTGGTAGATGCATACTCGAAATGGATCGAGTACATCATTCTGAATTCATGCACGTCATCCACCACCGTGGAAAGCCTACGTGCGATCTTTGCAACCCATGGCTTGCCGGACATCCTGGTTAGTGATAATGGCCCATGTTTCACAAGCTACGAATTCCGAGAGTTTATGTCGGGCAATGGCATCAACCACGTCAGGACTGCGCCGTTCAAGCCGGCCTCCAATGGCCAGGTGGAACGTGTGGTCCAAATCATTAAGCAAGGTATGATCAGGATTCAAGGACCCTCCCTACAATGCCGCCTATCGCGTCTCCTGCTGGCCTATAGATCCCGACCGCACTCGCTCACGGGGATCTCGCCCGCAGAGCTACTAATGAAACGGACACTCAAAACTCGGTTGTCCCTCATTCACCCAGCCCTGACCGACATAGTTGAGGGCAAGCGCAAGTCACAAAACGAGTATCATGACCGTAATTCGAGGGGGAGATGTATGGAAATAAACGATCCTATATTCGTCCTCAATCATGCCATGGGGCCCAAATGGCTTGAGGGCACTGTAATTGACAAAGAGGGGAATAGGGTCATCGTGGTAAAACTCAACAATGGTCAGAGATGCCGTAAGCATCTGGACCAAGTAAAAAAAAGGTTCAGCATCGACACGGAGGAACCTGAAGAAGACCATGAGATGGAGCTCACACCACCACCAGTGAACGAGCAACAAGAGCAATCAGAAGAATGCACAGTCCCTGCGGTCAGCCCGGACAGGCCAGAATCACCACAGGTGACAGACACTCAAGTTAGTGTCCAACAACCAGAGCCCTAACTGTGGCGCTCCACGAGGGAGCGTAGACCACCTGAAAGACTAAACCTATGATCCCAATAAGACTTTCGGGGGGGAGTTGATGTCATGTATGTAACCACAATGTAACACCACTGTATTACTGTGTACACTCAACCTAGATGCACACCTTGACCACAGGGGGTGAACTTGTGGGAGACACTCCTTACCTGATCACACAGGTATAAAAAGGGAGGTCCCACGCAGGGTCATCGTCCTTGGAATCCTGTGAATAAAGAGTTAAGGTCATAGAGTGACTTGGTCCCCAGAATGTGCCTCGTGTGGTTTCATACTGTAGAGTAAGGACTTTACAGGTTCGACCCTCACTTGGTGGCCTCTGTGTAGCAGAGAATGACGCCCACCGGCCACAACTAATGAAAGATAGGGGGGAAAAGGTTTGCTCGCTCAGCAATAGTTTAAAAGGCTGCTGCCGGTTTTCAAAGGTACCCCAAAATCAACGAAAATTTCTGATGAAGAAAAACCCGATCGCAACACACCAGCTGGCGGTCTCCAACAGTGCTCCGATCCAAAAAGCTGGTGGGGGGCATTGTCACTAACCAGCCAGGCTTTTTAATAGTGAAAGGAGGTTTGGGGCGGGGCGGCAAGCGGTGTGCACTTTGATTGCATCATCACTGCTGCAAGCCCCGTACAGCCAAGGAAATAGGCCAATCGGGACGGAAGTTGACAACGCCCCAAAAACTCCTGAGGTAAATTTTGGTCGTGGAGGCCAGTTGTCGGCAAAGCGGCGGCCATTGGATTCCGCCGCAAGGCCACTACAAACTGGCGTTAACGAGCCTTATCGGGACCCTGAATTTTGGCCCCAAGTAATCTACCTCAAATACATCTTTCAAACTGAGCCACTTTAACTCGGAAGAAATAGGCTGAAGTGTTCTTCATGGCATGAGGCCCATGCAATCTTTCCCCCTTCCTGCTGAGATAACTGCCCATTCTTGGAATACTACACACACACAACACCCTGCCCCCTCCCCCTCCATGATAGATTTATCCCTCTCCCAACCCCATCGCTCCCCCTCTCCTCAAGGTGACTTCAAAACCTGCCTGAGGGCCGCCCAACTCTCTGCCCCCAGAGCTCTGTTTTGGCCTAAGGGGATACTTTGAAATCTTCCTCTTCGTTAAGATCACTAATGGCAGATCTGACCTTCAGTAAAATACCCATTTTTGATTTGCTGGTGCAGCTGCAGAATGGCTTTAGCAAGGTCTAAACAAGCACGTCAACTTTTTTGGTAGCTTTCAGGTGTCTGACGTTTACAAATTATATAAATCACGCTACTGAAAAATCTGCAAAGGTAGAGTTCCTGTTTGCCTGATGTGGAGTCCATACTCTCTCTGTAATGTATGCACTTGTGAGTATGCTCACACGTTTGTAGAGCTGTTGAGTTGGGAGTAGCTTAGCCATTCACGTGATGTCCACAAGACTCAATAAAACCCCAGCCAGTTGGGTTCAGGCGATCCACGATTAGGCAGGTGGTTGTGAATCTGGTGGATGAACTAGTAATGTGTAGTGTGATTGTTAAACTTTTTGCTAATAAGCCAACTAGTTCATAATAGCAATGTGTTGCTATGAATTCTTAAGCAAAGAATCCACAAAGCAAATACATTACACTCTCTCTGTAATGGTTGGAGCTTCTTGATTGATTGTGGCCACCATAGTTGTCATGACGTTTCCCGCCAATGGGTGGCATTTTCCAATTAAGAACATAAGAACATAAGAATTAGGAACAGGAGTAGGCCATCTAGCCCCTCGAGCCTGCTCCGCCATTCAACAAGATCATGGCTGATCTGGCCGTGGACTCAACTCCACTTACCCGCCCGCTCCCCGTAACCCTTAATTCCCTTATTGGTTAAAAATCTATCTATCTGTGATTTGAATACATTCAATGAGCTAGCCTCAACTGCTTCCTTGGGCAGAGAATTCCACAGATTCACAACCCTCTGGGAGAAGAAATTCCTTCTCAACTCGGTTTTAAATTGGCTCCCCCGTATTTTGAGGCTGTGCCCCCTAGTTCTAGTCTCCCCGACCAGTGGAAACAACCTCTCTGCCTCTATCTTGTCTATCCCTTTCATTATTTTAAATGTTTCTATACGATCACCCCTTATCCTTCTGAACTCCAACGAATAAAGACCCAGTCTACTCAATCTATCATCATAAGGTAACCCTCTCATCTCCGGAATCAGCCGAGTGAATCATCTCTGTACCCCCTCCAAAGCCAGTATATCCTTCCTTAAGTAAGTTGACCAAAACTGGACAGAGACAGGCAGAAAAACAAAGGAGAGAGAGAGAAAGCAGAGACTTACCTCCATTTTAGCTAGAACTATCTGTAATTTTTGTTAATTAGAAACGAATGTTCTGTCATAGCAAACCTTCCCAGAAGTACAGTTATGTAAATAAGTAAATAACTTCTCCTTATCCAATCGTTTGGGAATTATTGTATTTTAACTTTGATGTACAGTAAGAGATAAGTAACTTTTCTTTATTGCTGGTTTTATTTGATTGTTACTGTTGTATTACAAGAATTCTAGATCTGTCTTTTATTTTTTATCAACAGTTTCACACTGCATTTATTAAAGATTAGGATTGTGAAGCTCTGACCTTTATCCATATTTCTTGGTGTAGTGTTGAAGCTAGCTGGAGAATCAGAGTTATCGCTCACCATACGCTACAGTCTGACAGAAACCAGTACAGTGAATATAATTGTGAAACATGACTTAAGAATTACTCCAAGTAATCGCCCAGTTCACTAGGCAGAAGATGATCATGTCAGGCATTCCTGACAGCGCGAAATCTCTCTACGAGGAAACTATACACTCAGAGCTCGAGGCGATCGCTCCCCATGGGCAGCTGCTCTGAATCGATCACAGAGAGAGAGGTACCCTACCCCCAAAATCGCTCAGCAATGACATAGAAGCAAGAATAAAGAAATTACATCATCTCTGGTGGAGAACCAAACTAATTCTTGAAGAACTTCAAGATGCCCCAGACAATGAGAACACTCTTTAAAAAGCCACGGCCGAGGTTTGCTCGGCACTCCAGACGTACGAGGAGCTGTGGTCTGCGTTCTGCAACCTCTATACACAAAATAAAATGAGAGCATTCAAGGAAGATACTCAACAAACTGAATCGATCTTCCTGGAGAACTGTCACCTCGCAAAAAGCACCATCGCCCACATGATGGAGCGACTCCACCCTGTGGCCCTAGAATCAAGGTCGAGCATCAGCAGACGGTCAGGACACTTGACAAGGAGCTCATGAACATCGTCCTCAAATCGGACTACCTTGATCAACGCTCGAGCCAACGCCGCTGCTGCCGCCAAGAACACAAACTTTGAGGAGGTCAGAGCGTGACAAACGGCTGAGTCGATAGCGGCAGAAGAGAGACAAAAGGCCGAGTTGAAAGTGGCAGGAGCGAAGGCCGACGCAGACCTCCAGATACTTCAAGCCAGGAAAACCGCTGCCATATAGCAAGCAAGGGTAGAGGAGATGCAGCGAGCCGAGCAAGCGGCACGGAGGCCTTGGGTCCGAACCTCAAACGACCATGCCTCACAGTTTCGGCACCTCGCAGACAGGTCAGTTAAGTTTGCCTCTGTATTCCGGCTTCGGACAACGGCCCCGATCTTTCAGCCTTCCTGAACCCTCGACCTGACAATGGACATTACCGACACTCTTGCTCGTCAGCACCAGCTTGTACATGGGCCCGATGTCTATGATGGGGGACCCTATCACGTTTCAGCCGTGGCGCCATGCATTTGAAGCCATGGTAGAGCAGGCCACCACCCCAGCCGTGCAGAAGCTTACCTTTCTTGTCAAGTTCACAAAGGGGAAGGTCAAGGAATTGGTGCACAGGCTCTGGCACCGGTACGTTTTGGACCCTGAAACGGCCTACCAGGAAGCGTGGAAGGAACTAGAAGAGAGTTTTGGTGACACAACGAGGATTTCCACATCCGTCCTTCAAAAGATCAACAGCTTTCCGAAGTTCAGGGCACACAAACTTCTCGAACTTGCCGAATTGCGCACGGACATCGCAGCACAGGTGGATGACTTGCCCGACTTGGAGCTGCTTAACTGTCCCCACTATCTTTACCCGATGCTCGAAAAACTCCCTACCTACATATGCAACGCATGGAGGAAGCGCGTATCAGAACATAAGACCGATAACGGCAGCTACCCTCCTTTCGCCATGCTGGCTAAATTCCTGAAAAAAGAAGCCAGACAGCACACGAGTGACCTTTACACGTTAAGCCAGGTACGTCAGCCAACCTCAGAGAGGACAGGAACAATCAGAAGTCCCAGCTCTTCCCTTCGTGTCTTGGCAACATTTACACCTACGGAGTCAGCGCCCACGCTGCTAGTTGCAGAGATATGCCTCTACCATGACAGGCGAGGACATCATCTGTCGGATTGCATCGCTTTCAGCCAAAAGCCCATTCAAGAAAGAAGAGAATTCTGCAGTTTTTCAGGTGTGTCGACCACCACAGAATGCAAGACTGCCAGACCAAGGTGCAATGCAAAGAATGCCAAGGCACAGAGCATGCCTCCTTCATGCACGTGACGTCGAGACAGGATGGCGGGGAAACCCACGGCGGGAAGACCCATAGCGAGGAGACCCAGGGTGGGGAGACACACGGCGAGGAGACCCAGGGCGGGGAGACTCACGGCGAGGAGACCCAGGGTGGGAAGACCCACAGCGGGATGACCCGTGGCGGGGAAACCCACGACGAGGAGACCTATGGCGGGTTAACCCATGGTGGGGAAACCCACGGCGGGAAGACCCATGGTGGGGAAACCCACGGCGGGAAGACCCATGGCGGGGAGACCCACGGCGGGAAGCCCCATGGCGGGGAGATCCATGGTGGGGAAACCCACGGCGGGGAGACCCACGGCGGGAAGCCCCATGGCGGGGAGACCCATGGTGGGGAAACCCACGGCGGGAAGACCCATGGTGGGGAAACCCACGGCGGGAAGACCCATGGCGGGGAGACCCATGGCAGGGAAACCCACGGCAAGGAGACCCACCACGAAAGGCCAACAAACGAGCTTTAGGTTATACAGGCCAAATGCACCAGATACCTGGCTTGCCCTTCTGCATGATCTTGTTGTAAGTTTGTTCTATGTCAAATCTACCACAGGGATCGTCCCTCGAAACGTATCCTTGGCTACGTGGTGCTGAATGACCAATCTAATGCCTGTTTCGAAGACCCCGAAATCTTCGATGCTTTAGACCTCCCGGGTCCAGCCTTCCTGTATGAGCTTGCCACCTGCGGCAGAGACAAGATCACGGCCAAGGGGAGTTGAGCAAACGGTCTCCCCGAAATCTTCGATGCTTTAGACCTCCCAGGTCCAGCCTTCCTGTATGAGCTTGCCACCTGCGGCAGAGACAAGATCACGGCCAAGGGGAGTTGAGCAAACGGTCTAATCGTAGAAGTGGCAGATGGAAAGACAGAACAGCTGCCTACCATGCTCGAGAATGCCCACATCCTCTGAGACAGAAGCGAGATCCCACATCCCGGTTTCTGCGAGAAGTTCCCGCACCTCAGGTCAGTGGCAGAAAAGATTCCCGAGCCAAGAGAAGATGTCCCCATCATCCTCCTCATTGGAAGAAACTGCCCTAAGCTTCTCAAGATCAGGGAGTCTCGCAGCGGGCCGAGAGGAACAACGTGGGCACAACGTACAGACCCAGGCTAGACAACCTCCAGACAGGTTTGCTCAAGCGGGACAAATGAGAAATTCCATGCCTCCGTCAACTGTACTATCCTTCAGCCACCAAAGGCCATGTCCATTCGACACCAACATTCAGTTAAGACCATGACAGAAGGTGCTCACCTCAACATGGAGAGAAACTCGGAGTTCCCTCCACTTCTCAACAACGAACCTCGGGCACTCACTCCCGCCACACTCGTAGCTCCGAAAACTCAGCCCCTCCAGGCACTAGCTGCCAACTTGGTGAACTGGACCTGTATGGGCGACGACAACGGTGACGAGCCCAACGACCTGCAGATCAGCTCCGGATTCGACAGTGGAAGAAACACCGGCAGAGCCGGCAGCCTTGACACACGACGAACGAGACAAAGACACACACCTCTGTCGGGGATGTCGTTCTCATCCGGCAGAAAGAACTTCCCCGGAACAACTGGCCACTTGCATGTTCCTCCGAGTCCTACCCCACCGATGACGGAAGGGTACGTAAGGTGGATGGTACGGTCTGCAGCAATGGCATGCATCGCAGCTACCTGAGACTGAATATGTGCTTATACAGATGACGCTTGCCTCGAAGCCATCCCACAAACTAAGAGGAATGGAACTCTAACTAGTAAAAATTTCAATCCTTGTTATTTTTAGACGGGGAGTGTAATGGTTGGAGCTTCTTGACTGATTGTGGCCAACGTAGTTGTCATAACATTATCCCACAACTGGGTGGCATTTTCCGATTGGACAGAGACAGGCAGAAAGACAGAGGAGAGAGAGAGAGAGAGAGCAGGGACCTGCCTCCATTTTAGCTAGAACTATCTGTAACTTTTGTTAATTAGAAACAAATCTTCTGCAGTAGCAAACCTTCCCAGAAGTACAGTTATGTAAGTAACTTCTCCTTATCCAATCCTTCTCGAATTATTGTATTTTAACTTTGATGTATAGTAAGAGATAAATAACTTCTCTTTTTTGCTGGTTTTATTCAATTGTTACTATTGTATTGCAAGAATTCTAGATCTGTCTTTTATTCTTTATCAACAGTTTCACACTGCATTTATTGAAGGATTTGGATTCTGAAGCTCTGACCTTTAGCCATATTTCTTGGTGTAATGTTGAAACTAGCTGGAAAATCAGAGTTATCGCTCACCATATGCAACACTCTGACAGAAACCAGTACACTCTCCTTGTCGCGACAAACTTTACTTAGCTAATTCCAAAGAGCATAGCCACAGCTTCCAGGAGCTGAGCACAACTAGCAAGCTTCGCTCTGCTTGTCAAGCCAAGTCCAACCTACCCAATCAGACATTGGCTGGAAGGGCAGCTGGAGCTGAGTATGAAGGATCCCTGCTCCCAGTGACAGGCCTACCCTTCCATGTCCCTTTAATGAGCTAGGTTGGCTGGTCAATCATCAACAGCGCTCTGGAGTACTGTGGATCTATTTACAGAGTTTGCCTCAGTTTCAATCTTCCATCACTAGGTATGTTATCCTGTAGCCACATCAACTCCAAAGAGACCATGATACCTCACCAGTGGTATGTCACTAGAAACATAGAAAATAGGTGCAGGAATAGGCCATTCGTCCCTTTGAGCCTGCACCACCATTCAATATGATCATGGCTGATCATGCAACTTCAGTATCCCATTCCTGCTTTCTCTCCATACTCCTTGATCCCTTTAGCCATAAGGGCCACATCTAACTCCCTTTTGAATATATCTAACGAACTGGCATCAACAACTTTCTTTGGTAGAGAATTCCACAGGTTCACAATTCTCTGAGTGAAGAAGTTTCTCCTCATCTCGGTCCTAAATGGCTTACCCCTTATCCTTAGACTGTGACCCCAGGTTCTGGACTTCCCCAACATCGGGAACATTCTTCCTGCATCTAACTTGTCCAGTCCCGTCAGAATTTTATATGTTTCTATGAGACCCCCTCTCATTCTTCTAAATTCCAGTGAATATAAGCCTAGTCGATCCAGTCTCTCTTCATATGTCAGTCCTGCCATCCCGGGAATCAGTCTGGTGAACTAGTTGGTCATCAGACAACTGACAAGCATGGGTGCGAGTCTTCACTAGGTGGACAACTGGTACCTGGAGATTCTCATGAACAGCATAACTCACCATAATTGCCACCATTCTCCCGACCACAGCCCATTGAACAGTAGTTCCAGCAGTTGGAGATGAACACCTGCTTGCCTCCCTGCAAACCAGTCATGGAAGGCACCAAAGCTTGGATATATAAGCGCATGTATATATCCACACTGCAATGTTTTTATCATGTCATTTGGAAACATCGAAGAGTATCAGATGGGGTCTGCTGGAGTGAGTACGCAGGACGTCTTCATTTTTTTATTTTGAGGCAAATGAACTTACAACAGATGCCAAACAGAGAGCCATTTTGCTTACTATCTACAGACCTGCAACATGTACACTTATCAAGAGTTCAAATGGTCAAAGAACATCCGAGCTCAAAAGCCGCTCGTTATCACGGAGCGGTTCAAGTTTAACCAGAGAAGGCAAAGGGATAATGCTAATATTTCTCAGTTTATGACAGAACTGAGGAAACAGTCCAAAACATGTGACTTTGATGAGTTCCTCGATGATCCAATAAGAGATCAATAAGGGAATGTATTCAAGTCAGAGCAGAGGAATTCTCCCCAGTATCCTGGCCAATAGTTATTCCTCAACCAATTATCTTATTACTATGTGTGGGTCCTTACTGAGCACAACTTGGCAGCCACATTTCCTACATAACCTGTGGAATTCCCTACCGCAGAGAGTTGTTGATCCCAGTTCATTGGATATATTCAAGAGGGAGTTAAATATGGCCCTTACGGCTAAAGGGATCAAGGGGTATGGAAAGAAAGCAGGAAAGGGGTACTGAGGTGAATGATCAGCCATGATCTTATTGAATGGTGGTGCAGGCTCGAAGGGCCGAATGGCCTACTCCTGCACCTATTTCCTATGTTTCTATGTTTCTATGTTTCTAAATCAACAGTGACTACACTTCAAAAGTAATTAATTAACTGTAAAGCGTTCGGATGTCCTGAGGTAATAAATGCAATATATAAATGCAAGTTAGTTCTTTCTTTCTTTAGCTCATTTTCTATAGAAAAGTAGCTCATCAGAGAAGATCTATGACCACAAACATATGTCCTAGCACTCCATTGTAAATGTGCTGGAGTTCAACTCACCTGGTCCATTATTTAATAAAAAAAGGAATGCATTTTAACAAATACAGAAATCTTAAAAATGATCAGTGCCACTGGTTTATGGAGACTGAATAATTCAAATCTTTTCTGTCAAATAAAGTGTAATGCATTCCTGCTTCTCCTGGCTCCACATTAGAACTGCGGCCTGCTGCCAGCCCGCGCACACTCCCCTCCCGATTGCCTTCCCCTCTATTCTGGACTTGAATAGCCAATTTCTCCCCCCTCCCCTCCCTTCCACGGCTGGCGAGCTGCCTTTGGGGCCACTACTGGTGCCCAAAGCTTGCCTGTAACATGTAAATGAGACCGGTGGAATAACTTGTTGTGGTGCTGCCGCCTCTTATGGTGCGTGCAGCATCATACACTGCAGCCGGATCATGCTCTGATTTGGGCGCAATCTGATTTCTAGGCCTTAATATGTTATAAAGCCTGATGTTTGTAATGTATGCACCTGTGAGCATGCTCACAGGTTTGTAGAGCTGTTGAGGACTTGGCCTGGAGGGTGTTGCACGGAGCAGTCCAGTGCAATAAGTTTCTAAGTCGGCTCACGGGCTCCCAGGCCGCCTGTAATTTCTGCGGGCTAGAGGAGTCCGTGTTCCATGTATATATTGAATGTGCGAGGTTGCAGCCCCTCTTCCAGTATTTGAATATATTCCGCTCCTCAAGTTCTGGTTGCACTTCAGTCCCACACTCCTGATCTTTGGGCACCCTGTGCGGAGGGGAGCGGGTAGGTCCGAGGGCCTCCTCGTAGGACTGCTCCTGGGCACGGCCAAGGGTGCCATCAGCCGGTCCAGGCAGCGGGCGGTCGAGGGGGTCGTTCAGCCTGACTGCCTGCCTCTCTTCCGCACCTACATCCGAGCCAGGGTGTCCCTAGAGATGGAGCACGTGGTGTCCACCGGTACACTCACGGCCTTCCGCGAGAGGTGGGCGCCGGAGGGACTGGAGTGCATCATCACCCCCGGCAACCAAATTTTAATTTGATTTTATGATTTAAAGTTCAATTTGTTTTAATTGCCGGGGTTTTTAGTGTCCCCCTCCACTTTTATAGGGGGCACTTCTAAAATATTGAATTTTAATGCCCTAAAAAAAAAACACAAAAAAAACCCTACAAAAATACAAAAAAAAACAAAAAAGAGGGCTGTTGTAAGTGTCTGGAGTGTCCCCCAGATCAGGGGGCACTCGATCTAATGTTTATTTGTACTCCCCAAAAAGAGTTGTAGAGCTGTTGAGGACTTGGCCTGGAGGGTGTTGCATGGAGCAGTCCAGTGCAATAAGTTTCTAAGTCAGTTCACGGGCTCCCAGGCCGCCTGTAATTTCTGCAGGCTAGAGGAGTCCGTGTTCCATGTTTATATTGAATGTGCGAGGTTGCAGCCCCTCTTCCAATATTTGAGTATATTCCGCTCCTCAAGTTCTGGTTGCACTTCAGCCCCACACTGCTGATCTTTGGGCAGGGCGGGGCAGGGCGGAAGGCCTCCTCTTGGGACTGCTCCTGGGCACGGCTAAGGGGGCCATCATCCAGTCGATGGGGTGGTTCAGCCCGACTGCCTGCCTCTCTTCCGCGGTTACATCCGAGCCAGGGTGTCCCTGGAGATGGAGCACGCAGTGTCCACCGGTACGCTCACGGCCTTCTGCGAGAGGTGGGCGCCGGAGGGACTGGAGTGCATCATCACAACCGGCAACCAAATTTTAATTTGAACCTCAATAACTAAAGTTTAATTTGTTTAAGTTTATCAGTTTTAGTGCTCCCCCTCTCTTTTTAGCCAGGGGGCACTTGTATAATTTGTGTTTTGGTGCCCTCAGAAAAAAAAACAAGGGGGCACTTGACTGAAGTTTTTGGAGTGCGCCTCCTTCCCTTTTAACCAGGGGGCACGATTGTTTGCAACTCAAATAGTTGTAGATCTGTTGAGTTTGGAGTGGCTTAGCCAGTCACGTGATGTTGACATGACTCAATAAAACCCCAGCCAGCTGGGTTCAGGCGATCCATGTTGAGGCAGGTGGTTGTGAGGTGGATGAACTGGTAATGTGTAGTGTGATTGTTAAACCTTTGCTAATAAACCAACTAGTTCTTAATAGCAACGTGTTGCTATGAATTCTTAAGCAAATAACCTATGAAGCAAATACATTACAGTGTTCATACTCAGCATTACTATTGTGATGATTCCAGTATGCAGGAAATAGAAATCATGCAACGTTGGTAATTGTAGTGTATTTATCGCATCATAGAATTATACAGCATAGAAAGAGGCACAGTGTGCCTTTACCTGCTCTTTGAAAAATTTCTGATCAACTTTTAACAAAGTACAGTATTTGAAAGGTTTGAAACTAAATGGCACACAATGCCAGCAACTAAATAGAGGATTAGTAATTCCAGATCAAGTTCCATGTGATGTTTGATTTTTTTCTGGTCTGTGCGGCGCTTGTCACATCTCCTGACATATCTCCAATCTAGATGCATTTAACATACCTTTGACCCTTCTAGCCCTAAGCATAGCCAAACTACCAATAAAAATCCACTGGAAAACATAAGTGAATAGAAATACAGGCGGTTATTTTTGGTGTAAGGATGAAAATAGATGCTAAATGGGCACTGTGCTAATAAGACACGCCTGTTTGAAAGTCTAGTTTTAGCATGCGATTTTGGTCCTAATTGCTGATTACCATAATGTGAACTTGCCTAGAGTTGCTAAAACAGATACCGACAGGTTAAGCACTCAAGCACAGATTAGACTCAATTTTCAAGGAACAGTAAATATGGGCTACATGTACCCACCTTCACTGAAGGTGTGGAGTGGACTGCCTGATGCACAGCGGTCCATTTCAGAATGGCTCGGGGACCGAGTGAGAGGACAGGTTCTTGAACGCGGCACTGGAGATCCTGGTGGAGGAGGTCCAGAGGAGGAGGGATGTCCTGTACCCGCAGTCCACCTCGCCCTCCTGCCCCTCCTGTCCCTCTCTCTTGCAGCAGCTGATGCTGCTCTGCCTGGCCTCATGTCCTCCTCCCATTCCTCCTGCAGACCAAGGGGGACCCTGAGCAAGGTGCCCATGACCAAGCACTCCCTTTCTCCAAGTGACTCCTATAAGGTGTCCAATAAGCTGGAGTAGCACAGCGCTCACTCTCTTTAGGTGACATCCTCAGAGAATTTCCGGAATAAATGTTGCTAGAGTGTTGGTGAAATTTTGTCAAAGTGTCCCAGAAAGTCTCCCGATGTATTTCAAAAGTCATCTTCAAACCTCCAGCAGCAAGTGAACAGTAAAAGGTGATATACCTTTAAGTAGCACTCAAAATGCTCTGGTTGCTGTTAGAACAGGCCGTAAGGTCAAGCACTGTCCACCAAAATGCCGTGCAGCCTCCTTAATGAGCGCTGGCAGGCAATTTAAGTGGCAATCAGCCCTTTAACAATCCTCTGGGTGGCTGTTCCTAGCGCAAGCTTCAACAGCTTTACCAAGGTGGCGCCTTGCGTTAAACACGGGCTAAACCTGCGGTTCTTTAGCGCCTAAAGTATCCGGGGAAAATTGCCTCCACAATATTGTCTCAAGAAAAAAAATTGTACCTAATTTGGATTAATTGTCTAGTGTTTTTGTCTATAAAAAAAAAACAGTAGAATTCTGCCATGAATATCACTAAAAAGAGGATCACTCACTTTTTTAAGACAACTAAACTTCAGTGCCCTGCTGCACTATGGAGTGCTGCAATAAAGGCCAATGAGGCAACTACCCTCAGTTATCAGTTGTATCGGTGCTGTTGTAGGGAAACTGTGTTGTAGATACAAAGGGCCTCCCCACATTGGAAGGTAAAAATCACAGCAAAAGTTGCTACTGCAGGTCCCTGTCCTTGAGGCTGGTGATATAGTGACACCAACACAAGGGTGGGATCAAGCTGCACGCTCACCTTTAGCCAGGGTTGGTGCATCATGTAGGAAATCAACAAAAGGGGTATGGATGAAAAATAACAATTACATCACAAAATAAAAACAGTTATTTATTAAATGCTGTTTTTTTTCTTTAAGTGTTTAGCAGTCAAGAGGTTAATCGAGAAGATGACAGTATGCGTTACTTTGAATATACAGTATGGCAATGAGAGCTTTGTGTTCTTGTTAGTCATTAACCCCTCTATGAGTCTTTTAGCGATGCGCTCCTCTGCAGCCCTCAGCAGACAGACATTTCACGACAAAGGAATGCACTGAGCTGACGGTAGCCATGGGTGTGCTCAGCTGCTTTCAGAAACTGATCCCTAAAGAAAAAAAACACTCGTTCTCAGAACCACCATCCTCTTTATCTCTCATTGTAACTAGGAAAGTGCTAACCTGCCACCTAGTGGGAACCTTGAGATAACAAAGTAAATGATTATCTGGACTGTCGGGTGCAAAACCTATCTAATATCATTGATGCTGCATTTCACTGATATTAGATAGCAGCAGTATGGACGAGTATATCACGTGATTGATTGTCACTGGGTTTTGGAGTAATTAAAGGGAGCACCTTTCCACAACAACTTGCGCTTTTAACATAGAGAAATGACCCAAGAGGCTTCACAGAGGTGTAAAGAAAAGAACAGACACTGAACCAAAGAAGCAGGTGTTAGGAGGGGTGACCAAAAGCTTGGTCAAAGAGGTGGGTTTTAAGGAGGATCTTAAAGGAGGAGAGGGAGGTAGAGCACCAGCATGATTTAGAGAGGGAATTCCAGAACGTGGGGCGTAGGCAGTGAAGGTATGGCCACCAATAGCAGAGTGAAGCGTGGGGGATGCACAAGAGGCAGAGTTGGAGAACCGAAGTGTTCTTGGAGTGGGTGGTTACAGAACTGGAGGTAAGGAGGAGCGAGGCCATGAAGGGATTATTATTTGGACTCACTATTCTTTGGTGAAAAGCATATTTAATATCATTATGCTATACTTCACTGATCTTAGATAGAAACAATATAGAAGAGGATGTAATGCGATTGGTTTTCAGTGTGTTTGAGTAATTCTAAGGTTCTCTCTCTCTCTCTCTCTCCCCCTCCCCCCACCTTCTACAACAGGTTCTTTCTCTCTCTACCTTCTGCAACAGGTTGCCTCTCTCTCTCTACCTTCTACAACAGTTGTAATGTATTTGCTACATGGGTACTTTACTTAAGAATTCACAGCAACACATTGCTATTAAGTTTCAGTTGGTTTATTAGCAAAGGTTTAACAATCACACTATACATTACTAATACATCCACCAGGCTCACACCCACCTACCTACCTACCTCATCGTGGATCCCCTGAACCTAACTGGCTGGGGTTTTATTGAGTCTTGTAAACATCATGTGACTGGCTAAGCCACTCCCAACTTAACAGCTCTATAAAACTGTGAACATACTCACAGGTGGATACATTACACCAGGTTCTCTCTCTCTCTACCTTCTACAACAGGTTCTCTCTCTCTCTACCTTCTACAACAGGTTCTCTCTCTCTCTCTCTCTCTCTCTCTCCCTACCTTTTACAACAGGTTCTCTGTCTCTCTTTCTCGCTCTCTTTACCTTCTACAACAGGTTCTCTCTCTCTCTCTCTCTCTCTCTCTCTCTACCTTCTACAACGCGTCCTCTCTCTCACTCCCTCTCTGCCTTCTACAACAGATTCTCCCTCTCTCCCTTCTACAGCAGATTCTCTCTCCTTCCATTTACTTAACACCTGCTAAACAAGCTCTCTCTCTCTTTGTCCCTATCTAATGGCATCTATCTCTATCCTGCCCTAACAGGGTACCTTGCGCTCTCTTTGCAGTTTTTACAACATTTTCTTTCTTTCTCTAATTGCACAAAATCATATTAATATATGAACATTTTAACATGTTTATAAGAAATTCATTTGTCTGCTCTTTTAATGCAAGAGCTGACCCCTTTCATATGTTAATATGAATAATGTGATTTCACCCCATGAGTGATTTCACCTGCAACTCGTTCTGCAGTTCTGCAATATTTTACCCCTCCCTCACCTGTTGCTTTCTCTGCTGCTCCTGAATTCCTATCATCCTGTGTATTCAATCGCTGTCTCACCTCATCTCTCCTGGCTCTTCTCTCTTTCTATTGCTTTCCCTCTTAAAAAATATTCTGGCAATATTAGTACACAAAAGCCTGAACAATCACTGGAAATTCCTTGTCCTACTACTTAAAGAGGTTGACACTTCTGTTAAAATAGTGGAAACAACAGTTTTATATGAAATATAAAAGAAAAAAGAAAGACCACCAGACATCTCAAACCGCTTTACAGCCAATGAAGTACTTTTTGAAGTGTCGTCACTGTTGTAATGTAAGAGCCACGGCAGCCAGCTTGTACACAGCAAGCTTCCACAAACAGCAATGTGATAATGACCAGATAATCTGTTTTAGTGATGTTGATTAAGGGATAAATATTGACCAGGACACCGGGGAGAATTCCCCTGCTCTTCTTCGAAATAGTGCCATGGGATCTTTTACATCCACATGAGACAGCAGGTAAGGCCTCGGTTTATCATCTCATCTGAAAGATGGCACCTCCGACAGTGCAGCACTCCCTCAGCACTGCACTGGAGTGTCAGGCTAGATTTTTGTGCTCAAGTTTCTGGAGTGGGACTTGAACCCACAACCTTCTGACTCAGAGTTTATGGCACAGTTTAATTTCGAAGACCGGACACAATATTCATAGGAACCTGGGTTATATCTGACTGCCAGAAACAATGAGATTAGATAGTTATTTATATAAATCTTGCAGACAGAAAACGGTGAATGGAAATACTTTGAAAACAAATGCTGCTGAATGCCATGCTCTGATTATTTCTGATTTAGTCTGTTATTACCATGTATAAATAAAGCAAGTGTCCTCACTGAGCATCCACACGATCTGAGGCATGGTTATGCTCATGTAGCTATACTCCATATTTGAGTCTAGACAATGAGTATGGGCAGTCTAATTGAGTACAAAAGCCAAGCCCAATCCTGTCCTCACTTAGCATCTACACATTGAGGCTGATTTCCCTTTCCAACTCTACTTCTCCTCAAACCCCAGACATGGATCAAATCATTTACATAGGACCAGTGCATCCCCAGTGTAGACCGTCAACTGAGAAGACCCTGCACCTAGGAACTAGGGAGCAATGCACCCCCGGTGCCTGAAGCAGCGGGAATGTCATCCGGCTTTGGGGCCTGCAGGAGAAGCGGCCAGTAAGTGTCCATGCCCGAAGGTCTCTGGGGAGACAGTAAAAAGGCTATACTTACCCTTTGTAGCCTCCCTGGCTTTGCTCATTCAAGCTTCTTGCAGGGCCTCAGATCTAAGGGGAATCAGGCTCATGGCCAAACACCAACTTCTTCTGGCAGCCCTGCATTTGGGTGCCCACCCAGTGAAAAACTGAGGTGACAAGCTTGGTTAGGCTCCTGCACCTCAATCCCATGGCTGGTCCTTGGTTGCTCCTGCTCCATTGCTAGAACTCGGATTTCGGCCCCTTTCTTACTCTGAATTTGCACCTTAGCATTTCTTGGAAACATCAGCCCTATAAATCTTCCAACAGGGAAACTGGATAACAATCAGGAGCCGGAACTCTGGCAGACTGATCCCTTCCCAACATGTTGAGGCCAATTTAAAGATGGTTCCCCTAGCATGGCTGGGATCAGCTACTTCAATCCACACCTGGGATCTTTCTGCCTCAATTGCTTTTCCATAAGTAAAATCAGTACATAGCCATAAAAGGTCTTAACAGATGTGTGCAACAATAACGAATGTGGTAGTTCATGGAAATTCATTTCTCAAACTCATACAGTACAGCATGCCCAGACTTCCTGAAACAACAACATGTATTTATATAGCACCTTTAACGTAGTGAAATGTCCCAAGACGCTTCACAGGAGTATTAGGTGCTAAAATTTTGATGAGCCGCATTAGTAGAAATTAGTGCAGGTGGTCAAAGACGTAGGTTTTAAGGAGCGTCTTGAAGGAGGAAAGTGAGGTAGAGAGGCGGAGAGGTTTAGGCAGGGAATTCCAGAGCTTAGGGTTTAGGCAACAGACGGCACAACCACCAAAGGTTGAGTGATTAGAATCAGGGATACTCAGCAGGGCAGTATTAAAGGAACGCAGACATCTCAGAGAGTTGTGGGGCTGGAGGAGATTACAGAGATAGGGAGGGGCGAGGCCATGGAGGGATTTGAAAATGAGGATGATGTTATGTTCAGAATAAATCCACAGGACTGTATCGCAAGCTCAAACTGTTGTGACCTTGGTCTCTTTATTCAGACTCCAGAGTGAGGAAGCAGCATGGTGAATCACCTTTTATACCTGCTTGCCCCAGGGTGCACAGGTGACCCTTAGGTCTCCCACAGGTGTGCCCCCTAGTGGCAAGTCTTACATTTGGGTAAGGTCTACATACATACATAACATTACTCCCCCCCCCCCCCCAAAGTCTTATTGTGCAAGTTATTTGCAAGCTGAGGCGATCTGGTGCCCCATGCCCCCGGGTCGATCGCCTGGGTTGAAGTCCTGACATGGTGGGTTCATCCTTGTGGTTGACGGCGAAGTTGATCGTGTTCGTGGGTCGCTGGGGGCCAGGTCCTTTCACAGTGGTTCCTGGTTATCTGTCGTTCGCAGTTTGGTCTTGTCCAACTGCTTTACTCGTTAGCCTGGTACATGGTTTCACAATCAAATGCTCCGTTTTCATCACATACACTCCATTCCCCCGCCTCAACTAATGCAGTGCTAGCGGCCCAACTGGGGCCCTGAACATGGTCTACATCATTTATTTTGATGTCGCGTGGAGGGGCCGTGCAATTATGGTGCATTCTCTGCTGGTGGCATGCGGAAGGCTTGGTTCTGAGTGATTCCGCCTGGTGATTGCGTAACACCCAGGATAGCCGGGTCTGTAGGGAGTCTACCGTGACACGCGTGGTGCTAGGTTTAGTGATTTGGGCGTTGACCCTGAGGTCTGGCAAGCCCAGGATGGCCGCAATGGCCTTGAGACTTTCGGTAGTGGCGGGAGGCCTAGTGGTCCCCGTGGACCCCGGGCCGTAGTATGGGGGCCCCGGACCACCGACTGTGTGTAGCCGCCCTGCCTTGCTTTGCAACGTTGGGATGGGTCTATCGTCTCTGCGGCGGATAGGTTGCCACATCCCGTCTAGCAGTTCACCTTTGGCAGGTGGTAACATGGGATCCTGGCTGGTTCAGGTCCTAAGCTGGGAAGCCGTTACGGTTGACCCCTCGCTTTTTAGCGCTTCCATGACTGCCGTTTCCACCCCGGGGGTGGGCAACGGTGGCCAACTGAGAGCATAGGTGCCACTCTCTGTGCCTGGCCCGTGGCGGATCATGTTACAGTGCACAGACAGTGTTGGAAATTCTCGAAACAACGCTTCGATAATGGTGCCTCTGCCCTCCCAAGCTTGTGGGATGAGCAGCTTGTCTGACTCGAGCACACGTTGGGACACTCTTTGATACGTCTCTTTAGTCCCATGAACACATGAAGCTGCTTTGTTAAACTTATTTGATACATGTTCAATCGTTTGGGGCTCGCTCTCTACTTTTGCTTGCTGCACAACACTCCCGACCCCGCGCAGTAACATCTCACTTGCTACAAATACTTTGTTAGATACATATACAACTGGTTGGGGTTCGCCCGCTACTTTGGCTTGCTGTACAACCTACCCGACCCCATGTGATAACACATCACTTGTTACAAGTACTTTGTCAGATACATATACGACTGGTTGGTTTTCGCCCACTACTTTGGTTTGTTGTAAGGTACCCCCAACCTGGTTTGTGTTCGCCCACTACTTTGGCTTGTTGTAAGGTACAATGGTACATCATTAGTCGCGAAGGACCGCTGCAAGGGTTACATGGTGCACACATTTTATTTGAGTGTAGTGGGTTCCTGGCCTTCACTGCAGCCACCCTTTTACCTTTGCCCCAAACCCAGTCGTCTTCCTTGCTGGGCGACACATTCCTCCGTTCCGTTGTGGCGACCTTCTGTGGTCTGGACGTTCTCTTGTCCCATGGTCTGGACGCTCTCTTGTCCCGTGGTTTGGACGCTCTCTCGTCCCGTGGCCTGGACGTACTCTCGTCCCGTGGCCTGGACGCACCTTCGTCCTGTGATCTGGACGCACTCCCGTCCCGTGGTCTGGACGCACTCTCATCCCGTGGCCTGGACGTACTCTCGTCCCGTAGCCTGAACGCACCTTCGTCCTGTGGTCTGGACGTACTCTCGTCCCGTGGCCTGGACGTACTCTCGTCCCGTAGCCTGAACGCACCTTCGTCCTGTGGTCTGGACGCACTCTCGTCCCGTGGCCTGGACGTACTCTCGTCCCGTAGCCTGAACGCACCTTCGTCCTGTGGTCTGGACGCACTCTCGTCCCGTGGTCTGGACGCACTCTCGTCCATGTCCGTGACACCGACTGCCGTGATCTTCCTCCCCAGGGATTTTGCCTTTGGCATCGGGAAGACGCATTCGGATCGTTTCGGCTGGAGTCCCATTCCGCATGGTCGACCTGGAACCTCTTCCATCATCGCGAAAGGGTCGTCGGCTTCGGGTGGTGGGTACTGCATCTGTATCACTGCTCGGTTGAGCTTTACCTTCTCGTGGTTGTGATGAGCGGCCTGTACCTCGGGGATCTGCAAATGGATCTGCACTTCGCTGCCTGGTTCAGCTGGAAGTGGGGGTTTGCTCGGCCTTTGAGAAAGGAAGGCCTCATTTGCCGGAGAAGGTACGCAAAGTTCTTCCCAGTTCCATCGAATCTTCTCTGATAGAGAATTCAAACAGGCTGTATTTAGACAGGCTGTGAAAATTCACAGACACCAAGTCAGAGATGCTACATGAGTGGCAGCATGTTGCATTAAGTCATCAATCAACTTGACATTTTAGGACCCTTGGGTAGCGAGCCAATTAAAAGGTTAAAAGACTATTAATTGAGCCAATAAGGTCAAAGAAGGTGAGTTCTTTTCTGTAAATTAATCCAGGTATAAGTACAGCCATTTTGACCATGTGGTCTCAGAAGGACAAAGACCTGGCTAAATGCCAAGAGCTTGTTACTGCTGCCAATATAAAGTGACATTAAAACTACAATCGGAGTTTGTATTTCATTGGAAATGAAGAGATCTAACAATTTTGGCATCACGAACACGATCGCTGAGGAAAGAAACTGAATTTTGGACATCGGATCTACATACTGAGGTAAGGACTCCTCTTTATAAAAGTCCTCGGTCAAAAGTCTAAATTCGCTTCTCCTTCTACGCGATTCCGAAAGCCTCCGGTTTGCGAACCCAGGTAGTCGGCTCGAGGTCCCATAGACGTCTAAACTTCGGCGGTGTGTTAGTTAATTAATCACCGACCTATTGATCGGCTAGAAAGCCTACGACTCGAGACCCCAGTAAAGAAATCAGTATTATGGCAGCAGGAGATAAGAGCAACGAATTGCCTACAACTGTTAAAGGTGGGCAGGCACCACCTGAGGTTTCGCTAGATGAAATTCTCGAACAGTTGAAAGAATACATAGAGCAACAATTCAATTTATCTAAAACCTGTATTAAGATCAAACAAAAGTATGGAACCTCCAAAGGACAACGGTCCTTGGACGCGATTAAAAGGGTCTGGGGAAAAACGACCCGTATGAAAAATAAAGAGCGAACTAGATGGTCCCTAGCCGTTATGGGACAGATCCGAAACCGGAATGAAATTATAATGCGTTCCCAACATGATCGAGAACTGACCAGTACAAAGGATCAATTGCAAGCTGTTTGTGCACAGCTGCGACAGAAAAAGCTTGAACTTGAAAAGCTGGAAGCGGTAGTTAAAGATCTTAAAGGTGAAATTAAAGATTGGAAAAAATCATTAGGTTAAGAGACAGTAATAGGAAAAGGAAAATGTATTGGTCAATTCCCAGGGTACCCATGTTTGGATAAATTAAAAATACAAACCCGAAGACACGACTGAGGAATAGATACAGATTCTGAATCCTCCGACGATACAGGGTCGGAGGATGAAGAATTAGGGGTGCGCTTTGCCCCATTTAAAAAAAGACGAGTTGTAGTCAAATCAGAAGAGACTGCGGATGAGGGCGGAACCTAAAAAACGAAGAAAAGGCTGTATAAAAAATACTTATTTCATGATCCGGCAGATCCAGAGAAAATTGATAAATGGTCCAAGGAATTGCCCAATCCAAAGAAAGGGGGGAGTGAAAACGTGGGACCAATTGGACCGCTTAAGAAATATATATCAACTTCATCCCTGGGACGGTGTGCAAATTTTGACCATAATGGTGCCAAAAACACAGGGAAGAAAATTGCACGACAAGGTAGAAGAAGCTTTGGGGCAGGATGAGCAAGAATTAGACGCAGGATGGGAGGCGATTAAACACTGGCTGCAAGCCTTCAGTCCAGCTAAGACAGACTGGGGAAAAATTGCAGCCTGCCAACAGAAAGGAACAGAGGAGGTCCTGGAGTATGACGAGTGGTTTAGATGCACGTGGCTAGAACATTCGGGTATGAATAATACAGATGAGGAAATGGATGAACAAGTGTTTGGACCCCTGAAAGCAGCTTTCGTGGCAGGTCTAAAGCCAGAACTGTCCAAAATGCTTAAGGTAATGTTACCGAACTGGGAAGGTAGAGGAACTACCTTTGGAGCATTGGTGGATCGATGTAACCAATTAGATCGGGATATGGGAGCTAAAGTCCGAGCTGTACAGGCTATGGGATGGAAATCCCAGGATTCCGATAAACAGTCATTAGGAAAATTACCCAGAAAATGTCATTATTGAGGGAAAGAAGGTCACTGGGCCAAGACGTGCAGGGCAAAACAGCAAGGTCGCGGCCGAGGACGCAGCCAGGGATACAATTCAGCCAACAAACCAGGCTTGTCACAAGATAACGACCTCATAGAAGCATTTAAGCGACTGACACTACAACAACAGAAGGAGTTACTTGGGATAGCAAAAAACGATTAGAGCCCACCCTGGACCCCCACCTCGCACTAATACAACAAAGGGGAGATGGGCTATATATAACTGTGAGGGTGGGCGATAAAGATGTGGACTGTCTTTTAGACACAGGGGCGGAATTAACATGCTTACCCCTACAATACGGAGACTTTTTGCCATTGGATGGTGGGGCACGTACAGCCTATGGAGTTGGGGGCCATAAAATGGAAATTAAAAGGACAACACCGGTACTTATAGGGCTGGGTCCACATGAACTAACCACACCGGTCTGGATAGGCCCAGTAGATCAACCCCTTTTGGGAATGAACATTCTAATCCAAGTAGATTCATCGTTGCATTTCGAGGATGGTCGGGTGAAATGATCGATTAGAACTTTGAAGAAAGAAAAATTGAAGGAACACCCGATATGGGCTAAAGATAAGAATCATTGTGGCCTACTCCAGATGGAGCCTGCGTCATTTACCGGGAACAAGCCTCCATGCACTAAACAGTATCCCATCAGTCCAACTGCCATCGCGGGAATCTTACCGCTTATTCAGCAATTGGAGAAACAAGGGGTGCTTATTAAAACGCATAGCTCCTCCAATAGCCCCGTGTGGCCAGTACAGAAATCTAATGAGACTTGGTGTTTGACTGTCGATTATAGGAAAGCTAACCAGTGTATTGATCAAAAAGCTCCTTTGGTCGCAGATCCCTCCACCATTTTTAATGCCCTCAAACCGGAACATAAATATTTCTCGGTTATAGATATGGCCAACGGATTTTGGTCGGTGCCTCTGGCACTGGAGGTTCGACAGTGGTTTGCTTTCACGGTCCAAGGACAACAGTATACTTGGACCCGGTTACCGCAGGATTTCCACAACAGCCCTACGGTATTCCACATGGCTTTACAAAGCCATTTGCGAGAATTACCTCCCCTGTCATCCACAGTCATCCAATATGTAGACGATATCCTGCTAGCTTCAAACATGGAAGAACATCATGAACAAGATTTACGAGCTTTGCTGGACCACCTTCGGCTGAAAGGACATAAAGCCAGCATCGACAAAGCACAAATATCCCAAGAAGAGGTTGTATACCTGGGACAAAAGATTTCACAAGGAAAGAGAGAACTTACGCAGGATAGAACTGCAACCATTCGGGCTGCTAAAAAACCCACCACTATTCAGGAACTAAGGTCTTTTTTGGGATTGTGTAACTTTAACAGAAATTGGATTGACTCCTTCACACAGCTTGCTCAGCCATTGAATGATATTTTAAAGGGGAAACGTGCCTCTAAAGAAGCCATCACCCTCACTAAGGAACAGCAAGAGGCCTTCCTGAGTTTGAAAATGGCTTTGTGTTCAGCACCGGCTCTGGGAATCCCCGACAGTGGTAAGCCATTTACCCTGTTTGTCCATGAGGAAGAAGGATAAATGACAGCTATACTGACACAAGAACATGGGGATCGGCAAAGACCTATTGGCTATTATTCGGCAAAACTGGATGCGGTAGCCCTCGGATGGGGAAGTTGCCTAAGAGCCATGGAAGCTACATGTCGAGCAGTAATGATCACTGCGGGTCTAGTCCTCGACCAAAAGCTGATTGTCAAGTGTCCCCCACACCGTATACGCATTGCTGTCTATGAATAGAATGTCTCAGGTGACGGCAGCTTGATGGACCCGCTGGACAGCAGTTTTGGAAGCTCCTAATCTCCATATCGTCCGAGCCAGCCCGGTTAATCCCGCAACTATGCTCCCGATGTCAGAATCGAGGGAGCAAGAGGGGGGAGAATGTGAAGAGCATGACTGCATGGAGATTTTAAAAGAAACAGAAGAAGCAGCCTTAGCAGCAGAGGAGCCTCTGCACAACCCAGACCTCATCCTGTTTACAGATGGTTCCTCCTTTGTTGACAATGGTACCAGAAAAGCAGGATGGGCAGTTACAACCTTATATGAGGTAGTGGCAAAAGGATGTTTACCCTCAGGAACGTCAGCACAACAGGGCGAGTTACGGGCCCTGTCAGAAGCATGTCGAATAGCAGAAGGACAGACAGCTAATGTCGACACAGATTCGCGTTATGCTTTTGGAGTCGCTCACGACTTTGGTCTGTTATGGCGGAAAAGAGGATTCCTCACTGCTGCTGGTACACCTATCCGAAATGGAAAAGAAGTCAGAGACTTACTAGAGGCCATGCAATTACCTCAGGAAGTGTCCATCCTGAAGTGTAAGGCCCATACCAAGGAAAATACCACAGAAGCTCAGGGAAATGCCCTAGCCGACCAGGCAGCTAAAGATGCCGCCTCACAGGGCGTTCCTCCAGAAGAACCAACACAGATGTGCAGATTGAAAGCACTCAGGACTCTGACACGAGACCTTCAAACAATGCAAAGCGAGTGCTCCCGAGAGGAAAAATAGACATGGATTGAGGCAGGAATTAAGCTTTGTGAAGATGGTGTCTGGAGACAAAGAATTACCGACAAGCCAGTCGCGCCACAAGCGCTTATGCCTTTTTTAGCCCAACAGATCCACTCGTGGGGATACTTGGCCTCACAACAGATGACGGCATGGTTCCAGAAAAGCTGGTGGGGTCGGGGATTTAAAAAACATGCCCAGCTGGTAACAGACCGCTGTGTGGTCTTCCAGAAAATAATTCTGGACCCATCACGGTAATGCCCCAACTGAGGCCCCCTGCCCCTGTCGGACCATTCCAGCATCTGCAGGTTGATTATATATCTCTTCCTTCATGCCAAGGATACACTCACATTCTTGTCATGGTCAACAGATTCTCTCGATGGGTAGAAGCTGTCCCAACTAAAAGAGCCACAGCCAATCACACTGCAAAAGTCTTGTGTAAGGATTACATTCCCCGATGGGGAGTCCCGAGTAGCGTTGACTCAGATCAGGGAACACACTTCACAGGTGCTGTCTGCCAAGAAGTCTGTAGGTTACTGAACATTACGTGGGATTTACACTGTCCTTATCATCCACAATCATCAGGACAAGCAGAACGAATGAATCGAACTCTGAAACAACGGCTTGCCAAATATCACCAAGAAGGAACACCATGGTCCCAGGCACTACCAATAGTGCTATGTAGTATTAGGGCAACACCGAACAGAACTACAGGTCTAAGCCCGTTTGAAATTATAACAGGAAGACCCATGTCGCTGCCAGGAACTATCGATTTACAGAAAGCTGATGTTCACTTAATGAGTGACACTTTGTTATCATACTGTCAGAACTTAACCAATGCTATTAGTTCTGTTTCCCGACAGGTATCGGCAGCTTGGGGTAATCCACCCGAAGGAGGACACGACATAATCCCGGGAGTCTGGGTGTATGTGAAAAAGTTGCATAAAGAACCTTTAGGTGCCAAGTGGGAGGGACCTTATCAAGTGTTATTGACCACCCAGGCAGTTGTTAAAGTCCAAGGAAAGAAAGCCTGGATCCACGCTTCACACGTTAAACGAGCACCTGTAACTGAAGCTGAAATCTAATAAGGACAATTACTTTTTGCGAAAATGTATAAATTTACTGTATTATTGATTGTAGGTATTCTAGGCATAGGCCTACTTCTTACTAGCCGACCCTCTGCACCAAAGGGAAATAGTCGGGTAGCCAGGGAATTACATGTAAATACCTTTTTATATATGTCATACATTTATGCCAAACAAAGTAACATTTCTAGTTGTTGGGTGTGTGCGCATATTCCTATTCACTCAAAGGGAGGGATTCCCTTGAGACCAGTTCCCTTGAATATCTCGGAAAAGGCTGAGTGGATAATTAATCAAAACAAAACAGGCAATGCGTTTCAGGATGCGGAAAACTGGGCACGTAAATGAAAGTCAGCAGGTTATAATCTGACTACCTTTGAAGGGGGATACCAACCATGCTACAATAATTCCAAACGGCCCTCATTTTTTGTTATCACTAATACAACGGGAATAGGAAGACCGGGGGAATCGGTCTGTCTGATTAGAAACATCAAAGGAGGCCAAAATATGGGGTATAGTAACTGCTCCCGGAATTATAATATAATCAAGCCACGGAACCGTCCAAACTGGGCCGATGTGGGAATTTTTAACGTAACGGGGATTCTGAATAAAACAGATGGAAAAGCCTGGACAGGCCCCGGAGTGTTGCTGATAAAGAAACAGCTAACATTCATTGCCTATAATGGCACCTATTGGGTGTGTGGCCACAAGGCCTACCCTTGGCTGCCCCAGAATTGGACGGGATCCTGCTATTTAGCCGACATTGTGCCTTATATGTATCATATAAAGTCACTGTCGGAACATTTACACCGTCCTAAGAGAGCTATCACAGAAACAGAGAGGTTCTTTGCCATTCTGATCCCCAGGTATGGGACCGCCACACTGGCAAGGGAATCCATTAACATGGCATCTGTTGTGGAACGGGTAGCCAATGATACCTCAGAGGCCCAAGTTAAAATCAATGCAGAAATGGTAGCAATCCGCACAGTAGCCCTACAGAATAGACTGGCCCTTGATTACATCCTGGCTGAAAAGGAAGGTACTTGCACCCTACTCGGAACTGAGTGTTGCACATATATCCCAGATAGCTCCGAAGAAATTACCCACTTAGCGGAGCATATCCAAAAGGAGGTAGAAAAACTTAAGCAACCCCCATCATTCACTTTGTGGAGTGGAGCCACTGAATGGCTAGGTTCAATAGGAACTTCATTGGTGGAAGGTTTAATTCTATTTGTTGTCATTATTTTACTTTTATATTGTTTGTTTATGTTGATTAAATGTTGTTGCGACCAGGCGGCTGTAGCTGCTGTCCCGCATGTGAGACACCTTGCAGGTCCCAGCAGACCGTCTGTACGTGGCACAGGGGTATGTTATGCTTAAGGGAAGGTTGTTTACTGGTTGAATTAAGATATTGATTTGGATTAAATTGGAATAAGGTTAATTAACCTACTAAAACCAGACTTCCATTGTGGCCACGATGGAACTCGGGTTGGTGTAAATTTGTGTGGAAGCTACTAGTGCGGACATGTGGCGAAACACATCAACAAATTTTAGAAGGAAACTCTATTAACATGTATGAAATTATTTTGTAGAATGTTTAACCAGTGATACCTGATGTTTTATGATTCAGTTTGTGAAAGAATCAAAGGGGGGATTGATAGAGAATTCAAACAGGCTGCATTTAGACAGGCTGTGAAAATTCACAGACACCAAGTCAGAGATGCTACGTGAGTGGGAGCATGTTGCATAAAATCATCAATCAACTTGACATTTTAGGACCTTTGTGTAGCGAGCAAATTAAAAGGTGAAAAGACTATTAATTGAGCCAATAAGGTCAAAGAAGGCGAGTTCTTTTCTGTAAATTGATCCAGGTATAAGTACAGCCATTTTGATCATATGGATCTCAGAAGAACAAAGACCTGGCTTAATGCCAAAGAGCTTGTTACTGCTGGCAATATAAAGTGACATTAAAACTACAATCGGAGTTCGGATTTCATTGGAAATTAAGAGATCTAATATTCTCCATCCACCTCCTGCCAAGCAGCGTTGGCCCATCACCTGAAACAATCCACAGTGGTAAATCATGCACTGCTCCCTCATGGAATACTCTTATGTCCGCACTACCAATAACTGGTATCAGTTCCTTGGTGTAGGTGCGCAGTTTTGCCTGAATCGGGATCAGGTTGGGTCACTGTGCTTCGTCGCCCCACAGCCTCTCGAATGCCTTCTGGCTCATAACTGATTGACTCGCCTCCATGTCTAGTTCCATGGAAACTGGAGTGCTGTTAAGTTCAACTTTTAACATTATCAGAGGGCTTTTGGTGGTGAAGGTGTGTATGCCATATACTTCATCTTAGTCCTCAGGTTCAGTTGTCTCTCCTGCTCGTTCATCGTGATCCTCGCTGGATCGGTCGTCCTCTCCTGACTCTGCCACGTGGTGAGTCAGAAATCGTTTGCACATTCGCTGGAGGGGCTCCATTGTTCCACAGTCCTTGCACAAATAGGGCTTGAATCTATATTGATGAGCTCTATGGCTGCCCCCGCAGTGCCAACATGGTGCTAATGGATACGTATTCACGCCCCATGGCGAACTCTGAGTGCCTCTAGGCCTAGGTCTGGCCTCTGCAATCGGGTGGGCCCTGCCCTGTGCAGTTCTGCCTGTTGCAAACATTATTTTGTGCATGGTGCTTGCTGGTGAGCTTCGATTCTGTGAAGATATCTGTTTCGTGTTGTCGCTTGTGGATATGAAGGCCTCGGCTATCATGATGGCCTTGCTCAGATCTAGGGATTTGGCAGACAGCAATTTGCGAAGGATGACCTCGTGGCCAATTCCAAGCACGAAAGGCGTCTTAGGTCAGCGACAAAACTCGCCATGTTCTGGCCCTCGGAGCAACGGTGCTTATAAAAGCGGTACCTGGCCATCAGGATGCTCCCTTTGGCTTGATATGTTCCTTAGCCAGCGTACACAGCTCTGCGTAAGATTTGTCCGTTAGTTTGACCGGTGCCAGCAAATTTTTAAGGAGGCCATATTCCGATGATCCACATACGGAGAATCGCCCTGCACTTGGCTGCCGTCTCAGCCTTGTCCAATTTGCAGGCCACAAAGCACTGGTCGAGGCGCTCCACAAAGGCTTCCCAATCATCACCCTTAACAAATCTCTCAAGAATACCAATGGCAGCCATTACCACGTGAAAGTTCTTGAACCGTTACTCGTCACCAATTTGTTATGTTCAGAATAAATTCACAGGACTATATCGCAAGCTCAAACTGTTGTGACCTTGGTCTCGTTATTCAGACTCCAGAGTGAGGAAGCAGCATGGTGAATCACCTTTTATACCTGTTGTGTATGGACTGAACACTGTGAGCTCAAAGTAAAGTGTGACCTTAGTCTTTTATTGCAGGTCTCCAGAGTTTCTCTCCAACCTGTGAAGCCTTCTTAAATACCTGTGCTCCCAAGGGATTATGGGATCCCTTGGGACTCCAGGGAATGAGCCCTCTGGTGGCTGTACAGAGTAAATACAAGTCCACATATATAACATTCCCCCCCAAAGTCAATAGTGTAATTATTTACAATGTGAGTCGAACTGGGGCCCTTCTTGCCCTGGTTGATCGTCTCGGTGTGAAAGGGGGTGTTGTTGAATCATTTGTTGGGCCTTCGCTGGGCTGCTGTGCAGCTGGCCTTGCTGGGTTGCCTGGTGTGTTGGGCCCTGCAGGGCTGCTGTGGATGATGGGTTCTGCTTCGTGGTCAACCGTGGTATCGGTTGCCACTGGTGTGTGTGTTGGGGGATCAAAAAAGGTAGGGTCCAAGGTGGGTTGATCAGGGTAGTCCGTGAATCTGAGTTTGATTTGGTCCAAGTGTTTCCGGTGAATGAGTCCATTTGAAAGTTTGACCTGAAACACCCTGCTCCCCTCTTTGGCCACGACAGTGGCGGGAAGCCACTTGGGACCTTGTCCATAATTTAATACAAATACAGGATCATTGACTTCAATCTCGCGTGACACATTTCCGCTATCATGGTATGCACTTTGTTGAAGCCGCCTGCTCTCTACCTGTTCATGTAGATCAGGGTGAACTAACGAGAGCCTTGGCTTAAGTGCTCTTTTCATGAGCAGTTCAGCAGGTGGGATCACAGTGAGTGAGTGTGGTCTCGTGCGGTAGCTAAGCAGGACTCGGGATAGGCGAGTCTGCAGTGAGCCTTCAGTTACCCTCTTCAAGCCTTGCTTGATGGTTTGCACTGCTCTCTCTGCCTGACCATTGGACGCTGGTTTAAACGGGGCAGATGTGACATGTTTGATCCCGTTACGGGTCATGAATTCTTTGAACTCAGCACTGGTAAAACATGGCCCATTGTCGCTCACCAGGACATCGGGTAAGCCGTGTGTGGCAAACATGGCCCGCAGGCTTTCAGTGGTGGCAGCGGACGTGCTAGCCGACATTATCTCACATTCAATCCACTTGGAGTACACGTCTACAACCACAAGGAACATTTTACCCAAGTATGGGCCTGCATAGTCGACGTGTACCCTCGACCACGGTTTGGAGGGCCAAGACCATAAACTTAGCGGCGCCTCCCTGGGTACATTGCTTAACTGCGAGCACGTATTACGTCTGTGAACGCAGGACTCTAAGTCCGCATTGATACCAGGCCACCACACGTGGGATCTGGCTATCCCTTTCATCATTACAATGCCTGGGTGGGTACTGTGGAGGTCATTGATGAAGGTGTCTCTGCCCTTCTTGAGGACCACTACTCGATTGCCCCACAGAAGGCAGTCTGCCTGCATAGACATTTCATTTTTGCACCGCTGGAACGGCTTTATCTCTTCCTGCATTTCCACTGGGACACTGGCCCAGCTCCGGTGAAGCACACAGCTTTTAACTAGAGATAATAAGAGGTCATGGCTTGTCCAGGTTTCGATCTGCCGGGCAGTGACGGGTGATTGCTCACTCTCAAATGCTTTCATAACCATGGCTAGATCTGCAGGCTGCTCCATTTCCACCCCCGTGATGGGCAATGGCAGCCTACTGAGAGCATCGGCGCAGTTTTCTGTGCCTGGCCTGTCGCGGATGGTGTAGTTAGGCGGACAACGTGAGCGCCCATCTCTGGATGCGGGCTGATGCATTGGTATTTATCCCTTTACTCTCGGAAAACAGGGATATAAGTGGCTTATGGTCAGTTTCCGATTCGAATTTTAGCCCAGACAGGTATTGATGCATTTTTTTTACCCCATCGACACACGCTAATTCTTCTTTTTCAATCATGCTGTAGACTCTCTTGGCCTTAGACAGACTCCTGGATGCATAAGCGACCGGTTGCAGTTTCCCGAAATCATTAGCTTGTTGCAATACACACCCGACGCCATTTGATGACGCATCACATGCTAGTACCAAACACTTACATGGATCATACAACACAAGCAATTTGTTTGAGCATAACAATTTTCTCGCTTTTACAAAGGCATTTTCTTGGATTTTGTCCCAAACCCATTCGCCCCCTTTTCGTAATAAGACATGGAGTGGTTCTAGCAGGGTGCTGAGACCCAGTAAGAAGTTACCAAAGTAGTTCAAGAGTCCCAGAAACGACCACAGCTCCGTCACGTTCTGTGGCCTCGGTGCGTCTCGATTGCCTCCGTCTTCACGTTGGTGGGCCTGATGCCGTCCGCCGCAATCCTCCTTCCCAGGAACTCCACTTCAGGCGCCAAGAAAATGCAATTCGAGCATTTTAACCTGAGCCCCAAGCGGTTGAGTCAACTAAGAACCTCCTCCAGGTTCTGCAGGTGCTCGACTGTGTTCCGACCTGTGACCAAAATGTCGTCCTGGAAGACCACGGTGTGCGGGACCGACTTCAGTAAACTTTCCATGTTTCTCTGGAATATCGCCGCCGCTGATCGGATTCCAAATGGGCATCTGTTATAAACAAAAAGACCTTTGTGCCTACTGATGCAGGTGAGGGCCTTCGATGATTCCTCCAGTTCCTGCGTCATGTAGGCTGAAGTCAGATCCAACTTCGTGAACGTCTTTCCTCCCGCCAGCGTTGCAAAGTGGTTGCCGGATTTTAGTAGTGGGTATTGGTCCTGCAGGGAGAAACGATTGAAAGTTACTTTGTAATCGCCACAGATTCTGACGATGCCGTCTCCCTTGAGGATTGGGACAATAGGACTGGCCCACTCGCTGAACTCGATTGGTGAAATGATGCCCTCTCGTTGCAGCTGGTCTAGCTCGATCTCTACCCTTTCTCTCATCATGTACGGTCCTGCTCTCGCCTTGTGATGGATGGGTTGTGCCCCCGGAATTAGGTGGATCTGCACTTTTGCTCCTTGGAATTTCCTGATGCCTGGTTCGAACAGCGAAGGAAATTTGTTTTTGACCTGGGCACATGAAGTGTCATCAGCCGGGGATAGCACTCGGACATCGTCCCAGTTCCAGCGTATCTTCCCCAGCCGGCTCCTGCTGAGCAGCGTAGGACCATCGCCTGGTACCACCCAGAGTGGTAGCTTGTGCACCGCTCCATCGTAGGAGACCTTTACATTAGCACTGCCGATTACAGGAATCAGTTCTTTAGTGTAAGTTCTTAGTCTCATGCGAACTGGAGTTAAGACTGGCCTTGAGGCCTTGTTGCACCACAACCTTTCGAAAATCTTTTTGCCCATGATGGACTGGCTCGGGCCCGTGTCCAGCTCCATTGACACCGGGAGTCCATTTAGTTCAACATTCAGCATTATCGGGGGACAATTAGTGGTGAATGTGTGCACCCCATGTACCTCTGCCTCCTCTATCTGAGGCTCTGGTTTGTAGTGGTCCTCCGTGGATCTGTCCTCCTCTGCAACGTAGTGGTTTGCACGTTTATTAGGCTTAGCAACTCGCCTGCACACTCGTTGGAGGTATCCCATTGTTCCACAGCCCTTACAAACGTATCCTTTGAATCGGCATGAATGGAAACGATAATCACCCCCGCAGTGCCAACAAGGTGTTAACGGCCTTGCATTCATCACGCTTGATGGTGGATTCTGAGACATCTGCGGACGTGTAGCTACAGGTATGTGTGACTTGCCCTGTACGTTACGATTTGAAAACAACATCACTTTGTTCACAGTACTTGTAGCAGCACTTGTGTGCTGAGAGATTTGCTTAGTATTGTCACTGGTGGCAATGAACGCCTGGGCTATCGCTATGGTCTTATTCAAGGTTGGGGTCTCTACAGTCAAAAGCTTGCGAAGTATGGTTTTGTGGCCAATGCCAAGTACGAAAAAGTCTCTGAGCATGTGCTCCAAATGTCCTTCAAATTTGCAATGTCCTGCAAGGCGTCTCAGCTCGTTGACATAACTCGCCACTTCCTGGCCTTCAGATCTTTTGTAGGTGGAGAACCGGTACCTCGCCATCAGAACGCTTTCCTTCGGGTTCAAATGCCCTCGGACCAGTGTGCACAAATCGTCGTACGATTTCTCCGTGGGTTTCACTGGAATGAGCAGATTCTTCATGAGGCCATACGTTGGTGCCCCACAGACGGTGAGGAGGATCACTCTACGTTTGGCAGTGCTCTCTTCCCCATCTAGCTCGTTGGCCATGAAGTATTGGTCGAGTCGCTCCATGAAAGTTTCCCAATCATCTCCCTCTGAAAATTTCTCCAGGATGCCCATTGTTCTCTGCATCATTGGGTTCGCTATCTGTATCTCGTCGCCAGTTGTTGTGTATGGAGAAAGAGTCAGACTGAACACTGTGAGCTCAAAGTAAAGTGTGACTTTAGTCTTTTATTGCAGTTTTCCAGAGTGCCTCTCCAACCTGTGAAGCCTTCTTAACCTGTGCTCCCAAGGGATTATGGGATCCCTTGGGACTCCGGGGAATGAGCTCTTTGATGGCTGTACAGAGTAAATACAAGTCCACATATATAACAATACCTGCTTGCCCCAGAGTGCACAGGTGACCCTTAGTTCTCCCACAGGTGTGTCCCCTAGTGGCAAGTCTTACATTTGGCTAAGGTCTACATACATACATAACAGATGAGAATTTTGAAATCGAGGCGTTGTTTAACAGGAAGCCAATGTAGGTCAGCGAGCACAGGGGTGTTGGGTGAGCGGGACTTAAACAATTATTTGCACCCTTTTAATGAACAATATAATGAGTACTATAAGATAGACACATTTAAATACCAACATACAGCATCTTGAAATGTTCTGGTGGAATTGGAGGGTCTAAGCACTGCAGTTAGGTTTCAGAAGGAATGCCAAAGACTGATATTAAAGGAACGCTCTGATAATAAATGTCCCACAAAGCAACAAATTCATCCAGAGACCTGAGGACAAACTTTAGGCTGACACTCCAGTGCTGTGCTGGCTGAGTGAGTATTGTGCTGTCGGTGGTGCCGTCTTTCGGATGAGACGTTAAACCGAGGCCCCGTCTGCTCTCTCAAGATAGATGTAAAAGATCCCATGGCACTATTCGAAGAAAGGCAGGGGAATTTTCCCTGGTGTCCTGGCTAACTTTTATCCCTCAACCAATATCATTAGAACAGATTATCTGGTTATTATCACGTTGCTGTTTGTGGGATCTTGCTGTGCACAAATTGGCTGGTGCATTTCCTACATTACAACAATGAAATACACTTCAATAGTACTTCATTCGCTGGTAAGCGATTTGGGATGTCCTGAGGTCATGATAAGCGCTATTCAATTATCAGCGCCACCCCCCCCCCCCGCAACCCCCGCACTACCCCACCGCCCCCCCCAAACCGTTTTCCTCATAGAAACATAGAAACATAGAAAATAGGTGCAGGAGCAGGCCATTCAGCCCTTCTAGCCTGCACCGCCATTCAATGAGTTCATGGCTGAACATGAAACTTCAGTACCCCCTTCCTGCTTTCTCGCCATAACCCTTGATCCCCCGAGTAGTAAGGACTTCATCTAACTCCCTTTTGAATATATTTAGTGAATTGGCCTCAACTACTTTCTGTGGTAGAGAATTCCACAGGTTCACCACTCTCTGGGTGAAGAAGTTTCTCCTCATCTCGGTCCTAAATGGCTTACCCCTTATCCTCAGACTGTGACCCCTGGTTCTGGACCTCCCCAACATTGGGAACATTCTTTCTGCATCTAACCTGTCTAAACCCGTCAGAATTTTAAACGTTTCTATGAGGTCCCCTCTCATTCTTCTGAACTCCAGTGAATACAAGCCCAATTGATCCAATCTTTCTTGATAGGTCAGTCCCGCCATCCCGGGAATCAGTCTGGTGAACCTTCGCTGCACTCCCTCAATAGCAAGAATGTCCTTCCTCAAGTTAGGAGACCAAAACTGTACACAATACTCCAGGTGTGGCCTCACCAAGGCCCTGTACAACTGTAGCAACACCTCCCTGCCCCTGTATTCAAATCCCCTCGCTATGAAGGCCAACATGCCATTTGCTTTCTTAACCGCCTGCTGTACCTGCATGCCAACCTTCAATGACTGATGTACCATGACACCCAGGTCTCGTTGCACCTTCCCTTTTCCTAATCTGTCACCATTCAGATAATAGTCTGTCTCTCTGTTTTTACCACCAAAGTGGATAACCTCACATTTATCCACATTATACTTCATCTGCCATGCATTTGCCCACTCACCTAACCTATCCAAGTCACTCTGCAGCCTAATAGCATCCTCCTCGCAGCTCACACTGCCACCCAACTTAGTATCATCCGCAAATTTGGAGATACTGCATTTAATCCCCTCGTCTAAATCATTAATGTACAATGTAAACAGCTGGGGCCCCAGCACAGAACCTTGCGGCACTCCACTAGTCACTGCCTGCCATTCTGAAAAGTACCCGTTTACTCCTACTCTTTGCTTCCTGTCTGACAACCAGTTCTCAATCCACGTCAGCACACTACCCCCAATCCCATGTGCTTTAACTTTGCACATTAATCTCTTGTGTGGGACCTTGTCGAAAGCCTTCTGAAAGTCCAAATATACCACATCAACTGGTTCTCCTTTGTCCACTTTACTGGAAACATCCTCAAAAAATTCCAGAAGATTTGTCAAGCATGATTTCCCTTTCACAAATCCATGCTGACTTCGACCTATCATGTCACCATTTTCCAGATGCACTGCTATGACATCCTTAATAATTGATTCCATCATTTTACCCACTACTGAGGTCAGGCTGACCGGTCTATAATTCCCTGTTTTCTCTCTCCCTCCTTTTTTAAAAAGTGGGGTTACATTGGCTACCCTCCACTCCATAGGAACTGATCCAGAGTCAATGGAATGTTGGAAAATGACTGTCAATGCATCCGCTATTTCCAAGGCCACCTCCTTAAGTACTCTAGGATGCAGGCCATCAGGCCCTGGGGATTTATCGGCCTTCAATCCCATCAATTTCCCCAACACAATTTCCCGACTAATAAAGATTTCCCTCAGTTCCTCTTCCTTACTAGACCCTCTGACCCCTTTTATATCCGGAAGGTTGTTTGTATCCTCCTTAGTGAATACCGAACCAAAGTACTTGTTCAATTGATCCGCCATTTCTTTGTTCCCCGTTATGACTTCCCCTGATTCTGACTGCAGGGGACCTACGTTTGTCTTCACCAACCTTTTTCTCTTTACATACCTATAGAAACTTTTGCAATCCGCCTTAATGTTCCCTGCAAGCTTCTTCTCGTACTCCATTTTCCCTGTCCTAATCAAACCCTTTGTCCTCCTCTGCTGAGTTCTAAATTTCTCCCAGTCCCCAGGTTCGCTGCTATTTCTGGCCAATTTGTATGCCACTTCCTTGGCTTTAATACTATCCCTGATTTCCCTAGATAGCCACGGTTGAGCCACCTTCCCCTTTTTATTTTTACGCCAGACAGGAATGTACAATTGTTGTACTTCATCCATGCGGTCTCTAAATGTCTGCCATTGCCCATCCACAGTCAACCCCCTAAGTATCATTCGCCAATCTATCCTAGCCAATTCACGCCTCATACCTTCAAAGTTACCCTTCTTTAAGTTCTGGACCATGGTCTCTGAAATTACTGTTTCATTCTCCATCCTAATGCAGAATTCCACCATATTATGGTCACTCTTCCCCAAGGGGCCTCGCACAATGAGATTGCTAATTAATCCTCTCTCATTACACAACACCCAGTCTAAGATGGCCTCCCCCCTAGTTGGTTCCTCAACATATTGGTCTAGAAAACCATCCCTTATGCACTCCAGGAAATCCTCCTCCACCGTATTGCTTCCAGTTTGGCTAGCCCAATCTATGTGCATATTAAAGTCACCCATTATAACTGCTACACCTTTATTGCATGCACCCCTAATTTCCTGTTTGATGCCCTCCCCAACATCCCTACTACTGTTTGGAGGTCTGTACACAACTCCTACTAACGTTTTTTGCCCTTTGGTGTTCTGCAGCTCTACCCATATAGATTCCACATCATCCAAGCTAATGTCTTTCCTAACTATTGCATTAATCTCCTCTTTAACCAGCAATGCTACCCCACCTCCTTTTCCTTTTATTCTATCCTTCCTGAATGTTGAATACCCCTGAATGTTGAGTTCCCAGCCCTGATCATCCTGGAGCCACGTCTCCGTAATCCCAATCACATCATATTTGTTAACATCTATTTGCACAATTAATTCATCCACCTTATTGCGGATACTCCTTGCATTAAGACACAAAGCCTTCAGGCTTGTTTTATTAACACCCTTTGTCCTTTTAGAATTTTGCTGTACAGTGGCCCTTTTTGTTCTTTGCCTTGGGTTTCTCTGCCCTACACTTTTCCTCATCTCCTTTCTGTCTTTTGCTTTTGGCTCCTTTTTGTTTCCCTCTGTCTCCCTGCATTGGTTCCCATCCCCCTGCCATATTAGTTTAAATCCTCCCCAACAGCACTAGCAAACACTCCCCCTAGGACATTGGTTCCAGTTCTGCCCAGGTGCAGACCGTCCGGTTTGTACTGGTCCCACCTCCCCCAGAACCGGTCCCAATGCCCCAGGAATTTGAATCCCTCCCTGCTGCACCACTGCTCAAGCCACGTATTCATCTGCGCTATCCTGCGATTCCTACTCTGACTATCACGTGGCACTGGTAGCAATCCCGAGATTACTACTTTTGAGGTCCTACTTTTTAATTTAGCTCCTAGCTCCTTAAATTCGTTTCGTAGGACCTCATCCCTTTTTTTGCCTATGTCGTTGGTACCAATGTGCACCACGACAACTGGCTGTTCTCCCTCCCATTTCAGAATGTCCTGCACCCGCTCCGAGACATCCTTGACCCTTGCACCAGGGAGGCAACATACCATCCTGGAGTCTCGGTTGCGGCCGCAGAAACGCCTATCTATTCCCCTCACAATTGAATCCCCTATCACTATCGCTCTCCCACTCTTTTTCCTGCCCTCCTGTGCAGCAGAGCCAGCCACGGTGCCATGAACTTGGCTGCTGCTGCCCTCCCCTGATGAGTCATTCCCCTCAACAGTACCCAAAGCGGTGTATCTGTTTTGCAGGGGGATGACCGCAGGGGACCCCTGCACTACCTTCCTTGCTCTACTCTTCCTGTTGGTCTTCCATTCCCTATCTGGCTGTGGACCCTTTCCCTGCGGTAAGACCAACTCACTACACGTGATACTCACGTCATTCTCAGCATCGTGGATGCTCCAGAGTAAATCCACCTTCAGCTCCAATTCCGTAACGCGGACCGTCAGGAGCTGGAGGCGGATACACTTCCCGCACACGTAGTCGTCAGGGACACCGGAAGCGTCCCTGAGTTCCCACATGGTACAGGAGGAGCATAACACCCGACCGAGCTCTCCTGCCATGTCTTAACCCTTAGATACACTTAAACTGGTAATAACAATGTTAAAAGTTACTGACCAATATAAGAAGAAAAAGAAAAACTACTCACCAATCACCAGCCAATCACTTACCCCCTAGGCTGTGACGTCACCTTTGTTTTTTTGCCTTCTCCCTGTAGCTGCACCGGTACGCCTCTCGCCGACCCCGGACTCGCGCTGCTCCGAGCTCCCGCCTCCTCGACTGACTGCTCCGAGCTCCCGCTGGCCTTTATAGGCCCCTCGCCGACCCCGGACTCGCGCTGCTCCGAGCTCCCGCCTCCTCGACTGACTGCTCGAACTGCCCGACTCCCGCTGGCCTTTATAGGCCCCTCGCCGACCCCGGACTCGCGCTGCTCCGAGCTCCCGCCTCCTCGACTGACTGCTCGAACTGCCCGACTCCCGCTGGCCTTTATAGGCCCCTCGCCGACCCCGGACTCGCGCTGCTCCGAGCTCCCGCTGGCCTTTATAGGCCTCTCGCATAATAGCATAAAAAGTAGCAGGAGAAATAAACTGGGGGAATTTGTGAGAAAATACATAGGTCTCCCTATGCACATTCACCAGCTCGATGGTAATTATCACACAGGTAGCAATGATAAATTTTAATATCACTCACTGACATTGTGTAATTACTCCCATCTGCTTTTTGAAAATATTGAATACGCTTCAGCTATTATTAAACCATGAATCATCAAAATGTACCTGCTCTCAATGGCAGCTCGGAATTCCTGTTGGCTGATAACATTCATTTCCAATTTGTCAATTTTCCTGCAATTTACACAAAATAAAATCAGTGAGATTGTCAAAGTGCAATTTTTTTACTTATTTGTTTCAATTGTCAGTATCCCCCAACCCATAGACACTCTGGTTACCTAAACATGAGGGCTTAGAGTTTCCGTTACTTTGAGCTTGCTTTTCCGGCATAATTCGCCTGAAGTCAGCCAAACTAGCATAAAAGATAGAGGAATTTTAAGCGCAAGTTACATCGAGCGTAAATTGAGTTTCTGTGATCTTTTGCGCTAGTTTAATAAACATCGTGCTGGAAGCCGGCACCACCCACAAAACTGGCCACTCTCAGATTGATTGGCTCAAAGTCTGTTTGCGGCCCTTCGAGGAGGCTCTTCAAATTAAGGTTTTTTCTTATGCACAAAGGCAGTAATAGCAGGGCCGGAAGAACCCATAGGCTAATAAGGCTGTAGCCTTAGGCCCTCAGATTTTTTAGGCCTTTGACTTTAGGCCCTAATTTTTATATCATTAACCTTAAATCTTTGTCAAAATGTTGGTTCAGCAATATCATATATAACTGCATAATTATATCTTCAGAGGTGCAAAATATTGCGTCCTTATGGCTCAAAGTGTGTATAAAATTCTGTGACAATCTTGAAACACGTATAAATATCTCCCAAAAATTCACCCGGAGAGTTATGTACGCTGTTCGTAGGATAAATGCATAAATAATATCAGGTTTATAATTGTGAATGGTTACGAAAGGATGAAGAATTTTCATTTATCTTTTGAAAGTACAAATGTAGATGTCAAAGTTAAATGTCAAAAGTATTTAGTAGAGTGTGCATGTCTTCATAGATACCCCTAGATACCCTACTAGAAACTACCAGGGGTAAAACAGGAATATTCCAAATTAAGTCTGAAAGATGATATTGGAATTATGCATTTGTTTTTTTGGGGGGTGCTAGCTTTGATAAGCCCTTGTCACCCTTAGCTGCTCTCTTTTTCCTATATTTTTTTGTTATTCTGACCTATGTTCTCAAATCAAGTAGTTTTTGAGTCAAGATAGTCATCTCAATACTGTTTAATGTACCTATCTTTGATTTTTGTAATTTGTTTGCCACAGTCAAGGCCAGGAACTTGCCAATTTTTGTTCGAAAATATGTATTCAGAGAATTTTTTTGTTTAATCCAGGAAGAAACCATTCTCTGTTTGAATTGTATGCTGTTTTTTAATGTACAGAGCTTTGATTTTTGTTAGTTGTTAAATTTTAATAAATATGCAATTATATTTGTTTGATGATTTTATGAATTGTATGCAATATATAATACAGGTTGGATCTCTCAGGTCTGGGTATTCTCTGGTCCGGAAACATGCATAGTTCAGCTTCGGCATCGGTTTCCCACGCCTCCTGGCTCTCATTGATCAGCGCGCAACTTCCGCTTTGCGTGGGTGGCGTCCCGGTTTCCCACGCTTCAGTGAGTTGGCCGGGCAAGGAAAGGGAAGGACAGGTGGCTGAGTGAGGTGCCGAAGCTGGGCCTAAGAGAGAGGAGGGTTTATTAAAAAAAAGAGCACCAAACCAGTGTGTTAAGTAACAAATGTGACTGGGAGATTTCTACATGGAGAGAGAGCGCGAGGCCCGAGTTTCGCAGCCTGAGCCGGAACCGAAGCGTGGCGGAGGTGCTCAGGAGCCTGGGCGCTGTCTACAGGTTCCAGTAAGTCTAGGCTCAGTGTGACCTCCCGTGGTTCAGAAAATTCTCTGCTCCAGCATCGGTCAGGTCCCGAAGGTGCCGGACCAGTGAGGTCCAACCAGTACATATATAGGCCCTTCCCTCCTATTAGCCTCAGGCCCATCACAGCCTTAATCCGCCTCTAACTAATAGGCACCTTTTAAAAGATTTTAAATATTAAAAAATATTTAATTTACTAAGAAACTGACTTGTGTACATCAATATAACTAGTAAATTGTTCTGTATAGTTTTTTTAAATTCATTTTCAGTTATTTAAAATCAGATTACTCACAGATGGTGGAATAGACACTGATGATGTTTTGTGATAAACCAATTTTCAGCTGTTTTAATAAAACTGCACCAGGTTGCCACTCTTAAATATATCAAAGAATACTGTTTTAATGCAAAAAAATAAACAATTACATTCTATTACGCTGACCGATTGGACTGGTTCCGAGAATATTTTCGGCGCTATGCAAATGAATTTGAGCGTAAACTTGAACCATAACTTCACTTTGGAAAACAAGTGCAATTTCAAGCGCACTTTATGCTCGGATTGCCGATAGTGTCCAAGCGGAAACTCTACTCTGTAATATACCCGAAAGTACATTGCAGCCCTTGAAAGGTTTTACACGTGGGCAAATTCTGGATATCGGGAATGTATACGAGACAAGTTTAAGAAAGTTGGGTTTGCAATAGTGCAGGAGACCTAATCAAAGCTTTTGAGATTATGAAGAAAAACTAACAAATTTGGTTCTGGGCACTTCTCCCCGGTTCCACAGAGCTCATCATCATCATCATCATCATCACAGGCAGTCCCTCGAAATCAAGGAAGACTTGCTTCCACTCTAAAAGTGAGTTCTCAGGTGACTGTACAGTCCAATACGGGAATTACAGTCTCTGTAATCAGGGGCACAGGTTAGAAATGAGAAGGATAGGGAAGCCAATTCAGGTGGATCCTTCTTACACAAAAGATAATGGAGTTGTGGCATATGTTATTAGTGAAGTAAATAAAAGTACAAATGGGCTGAAGAGACAGCTTGTTTCTGGAGAGAAAACGGACGAAGAGATACAATAAGAAGGTGGGCATATGGGGTTGAGATCAATCAAAAAGGGACACGTTTGTTGGGCTTAATGCTGGTTTCATGTTGCCAAAACTTCTTATGTTCTTATTTCTGGAAATAGTGCCTCTTGCTGCTGCTGCTGTTTGCACTTTCAGTTATAGATTGCACTAATTCTATTGCAATTCTTTACACCTGTGCCGTACAAGTATTCCAAATTAAAATGACAACATATGGAATAAAATATGTTAGGCCGAATGGCCTGTTTCTGTGCTGTAAGTTCGATGTAAATAAATGAATTAACAACAACAACATATGAAGTATAATAGGTTGACAAGGATGTCTCGGAGCGGCTGCAGGACATTTTGGAGGGGGAGGGTGAACAGCCAGTTGTCGTGGTGCATATAGGTATCAACGATATAGGTAAAAAACGGGATGTGGTCCTACGAGACAAATTTAGGGAGCTAGGAGTTAAATTAAGACCTCAAAAGGTAGTAATCTCAAAATTGCTACCAGTGATATGTGCTAGTCAGAGTAGGAATCACAGGATAGTTCAGATGAATACGTAGCTTGAGGAGTGGTGCAGAAGGGAGGGATTCAAATTCCTGGGACATTGGAATCGGTTCTGGGGGAGGTGGGACCAGTACAAATCGGACGGTCTGCACCTGGGCAGGACCGGAACCAATGTCCGAGGAGGAGTGTTTGCTCATGCTGTTGGGAAGGGGTTAAACTAATATGGCAGGAGGATGGGAACCTATGCAGGGAGACAGAGGGAAGTAGAATCGGGATCAGTTCCTATGGACTGGAGGGTAGCTAATATAACACCACTTTTTAAAAAAGGAGGGAGAAAACGGGTAATTATAGACCAGTTAGCCTGACATCAATAGTGGGGAAAATGTTGGAATCAATTATTAAAGATGAAATAGCAGCGCATTTGGAAAGCAGTGAGGGGATCGGTCCAAGTCAGTATGGATTTATGAAAGGAAACTCATGCTTGGCATTTTTTGAGGATGTAACTAGTAAGGTGGACAAGGGAGAACCAGTAGATGTGGTGTATTTGGACTTTCAAAAGGCTTTTGACAAGGTCCACACAAGAGATTAGTGTGCAAAATTAAACACATCGTATTGGGGGTAATATACTGACGTGGATAGAGAACTGGTTGGCAGAGAGGAAGCAGAGAGTCGGGATTAACGGGTCCTTTTCAGAATGGCAGGCAGTGACTAGTGGAGTGCCGCAGGGCTCAGTGCTGGGACCCCAGCTCTTTACAATATACATCAATGATTTGGATGAAGGAATTGAGTGTAATATCTCCAAGTTTGCAGATGACACTAAGCTGGATGGCGGTGTGAGCTGTGAAGAGGATGTTAAGAGGCTGCAGGGTGACTTGGACAGGTTAGGTGAGTGGGCAAATGCAAGGCAGATGCAGTATAATGTGGATGAATGTGAGGTTATCCACTTTGGTGGCAAAAACATGAAGGCAGAATATTATCTAAATGGCGGCAGATTAGGAAAAGGGGAGGTGCAATGAGACCTGGGTGTCATGGTACATCAGTCATTGAAAGTTGGCATGCAGGTACAGCAGGCGGTGAAGAAGGCAAATGGTATGTTGGCCTTTATAGTTAGGGGATTTGAGTATAGGAGCAGGGAGATCTTACTGCAGTTGTGCAGGGCCTTGGTGAGGCCTCACCTGGAATATTGTGTTCAGTTTTGGTCTCCTAATCTGAGGAAGGACGTTCTTGCTATTGAGGAAGTGCAGAGAAGGTTCACCAGACTAATTCCCGGGATGGCAGGACAGACATATGAGGAGAGACTGGATCGACTGGGCCTGTATTCATTGGAATTTAGAAAGATGAGAGGGGATCTCATAGAAACATATAAAATTCTGACGGGACTGGACAGGTTAGATGCAAGAAGAATGCTCCCGATGTTGGGGAAGTCCAGAACCTGGGACACAGTCTATGGATAAGGGGTAAGCCATTTTGGACTGAGATGAGGAGAAACCTCTTCACTCAGAGAGTTGTTAACCTGTGGAATTCTCTACCGCGGAGAGTTGTTGATGCCAGTTCATTGGATACATTCAAGAGGGAGTTAGATGTGGCCCTTACGGCTAAAGGAATCAAGGGGTATGGAGAGAAAGCGGGAAAGGGGTACTGAGGTGAATGATCAGCCATGATCTTATTGAATGGTGGTACTGGCTCGAAGGGCCGAATGGCCTACTCCTGCACCTATTTTCTATGTTTCTATGTGCCAGGGTAATAGTTATATTAGGGTAATAGTTTGTCAGTTTGTGTCCAAGGTTCCCCATTCAAGTTCCCAATCTTGGCCAGGCTGTCAGGAAAGGCATTGGGCGAGGTGAAGTGTTGCTCCACAGGGAGAGGAAAAGTGTTCATTGAGCCATCCTGCCAGCAAAGTAGTATCAGTAGAGGACTGGGAGCAGGCCCACTCACCTGGCTCACAACTAAATGATGTGAGGCAAGGGGTGGGTAGAGAACTTAAAAGAAAATATCGCTAAAAATAAAGGTGGCAAAAATAAAGGACCACATCACTAATATCATTGATCGGGCTGTACTGTCACTGATATGATTGAGGCAGTCCTTTACTTTTTCAGGTCAGCGACAAATTCGTTCCTGCTGCTCGCGACACCACTTGTGATCACTGTCGGCAGGAAACTGAGATTGAGTATAGATTCAAAATGTCTGGTAGAATTGTAGTGTACATCACTCGTTGCCCAATCAGATGGCAGCTGACTGAGTCCCTTGTCCACAGGCCACAGCTAAGCTACATTCTGCCAGTCTCGGCCGATCATTTGCAGGAGTGCCCCCCCCCCCAGATTGGGGAAGGTGGGAACAAGGATCTTTTACACAGGGACTATGAACATTAAAAATGAAAGATTTCAGTATGCCTTATCAGATCTCAGAAATGTCCCAAAAGCTGCAACTTCCAGTGACTTGCAGTGTCCTTATTAGTCACTTTTGTCCAACTTTTGAACTTTATTTTACAAATCTTTGCACTTTGCTTAAATTTTCACTACAGTTTGATTTTTACTAGAAAATTACAAATAGTTCTCAAATACTAGGGAACATAGGAACTGGCGTGAGCCAGTCAGCACCTCGAGTCTGTTCTGCTATTCAATTAGATCATGGCTGATCTGTATTTTAACTCTATTTGCCCGCCTTCGTTCCGTAGCCCTTAATACCCTTGCCAAACAAAAATCCATCAATCTTAGTTTGGAAATTGTCAACTGACCCCCCAGCCTCAACAGCCTTTTGGGGGCAAGAGTTCTAGATTTCCACCACCCTTTGTGTGAAGAAGTGTTTCCTGACTTCACGTCTGAACAGCTTAGCTTTGATTTCTGGACTCCTCCACCGGAGAAAATAGTTTCTCTCTGTTTACCCTATCAAATCCTTTAATCAGCTTAAACACCTCAATTAGACCACCCCTTAATCTTCTATACTCAAGGAACTACAAGCCGAGTCTATGCAATCTCTCCTCATAATTCAACCCTTTTAGCCTGGTATCATTCTGGTGAATCTGCACAGAACACCCACCCGCAGTACTCCGGATGGGGTCTAACTAGAGCTTTATATAGCTATGGTCCTTCCCATCTCAATTACTAAAAGGTGGGGCCATTGGAGGGAGCAGCGTGCGACGGCCCGGCCCGGAAATCGGCGCAGTCCCGGCCTGCAAGACCATCAGCAGGCCGGGGCCATTGGAGGGAGCAGCACGTGCTGCTGCAGGAGGGCGACGGCTGTGAAGCCAGGTCGCTGATTGCAGCGTAGGCAGACACAGCAGGAGGGATGAAGGAGCGGCAAGAGTTTGTAGAGGGAAGTGACCGGGGCCTAGGAGAGGCGTGAGTTTGGGGCTCAGAAGAAGCGAGGGCCCAGGGGCAGCACGGGCCAGCCCACACCGTGATATGTGCGCGCACTCGGTCCGTGCAGCAGAGCTGGTCTCCAGTCTCCTTGGTTAATCTTTGCCACTGGACCAAGACCCAGCTCTGTCAAGACACCAGCCACCACACGTCAGTAAAATCCACACACTGGCATCTTCCACCCTTCAAGATGTAGTTCAGGATCTGGAATATTAGTTCGGGATCTGGAACATTGAAACACCTGTGAACTCATCCCTTTTTGGCTTGCAAGCAAGTCATCCTTGCTTCGAGGGACTGCCTATGATGATGATGACTAAAAGGTGGTTAAGTAACATACAGATTCGAAGTAAAGGATGTGAAAGCTGTTCGTTTCATAGAAACATAGAAAATAGGTGCAGGAGTAGGCCATTCGGCCCTTCAAGCCTGCACCACCATTCAATAAGATCATGGCTGATCATTCACCTCAGTACCCCTTTCCTGCTTTCTCTCCATACCCCTTGATCTCCTTAGCCGTAAGGGCCATATCTAACTCCCTCTTGAATATATCTAAAGAACTTTCCAATCACATCATTGCTTAGCAGTCGATAGCAGCTAATACAAAAATAAAATGGAAAATGGAAGCTACAGCTGTCAAAATAATTGTCAGAGGTAGTTTAAAAAAAATTAAGCCTTTCATGGGCCTGTTTTTTTTCCCAGCAGAAATACATTGATAATTAGAGTTACAAATGTTTGAGAATATGACACAGGCTCCATTGTGTCAACTTCTCTCTCTCTCAGGTTGATTTTGCTGCAAATCTAGTGTGGCTGCTGCAATCCAGCAGTGTGAGACAAAGCAAACTTCGAGTATATTTTCTACTGGCAAACACATCACAGGTATGAATAATGGATGAAAGTTTGGGGAAGGCACCGACATAATATCGTAAATACTGAAGTGTGAACTTTAAACAGAATGGGGGCGAATTTGCCCCTCGGCCCGATTGAGGGCTGTAACCTTCCAGGGCCAGGACTTTTATCGCTGATGCGTTACAATGCCCCTCCCCTTGAATTAAAGGGGAGGGCCGCTGCGCATCCTGCATGACATTTTGGTGGCCCACCAGAGCAGCACTGAGACCAAGACGCGGTGCCGGGCTGCACGATGGTGGTCCGGTCCACGCTTGGACCGCCATGGTCGGGCCGACCCAAGAGACGGCCAACAAATAAAGATGACGGCCTGGGGCGCTGCATGCTTCCCCTTTAAACAGCGCCCCGTGAGCGGATGTCACGACCCCCGGGGCAATTTCCCCCACCGGGCATTAAGCAATGATGTCATTGCCAGTTGCGCGGCACTGCCGGGAAAGCATCTCCCAAACCTCCAGGGCAATTTTCCGGGAAGTGGTAGTGCCCCCTCCCCTCCCCTCCCCAGGCAAAAACTGCCTTGCGCCCCATTCACACCCCCCGGAGACACTAACGGGGCTATAAAAAGGGGCAATTTCGCCCTCAATATATTTTATCAACCGCATGTCAGTGTAGTGAAAATAATGTGGAGTTGGTGAAATGTTGCCTATTAATAGTAAGAAATACATCATCTCAAGTCTCACTTTCCAGATGCAAAGTTCCTGTAAATTCCTTTGCACTCTGCACCTGTTGCTTTCATTCCCCACGCTGCACAGCAGTAAATAGTTGTGCAAAGTTGTTCTGCCAATATCATCCAGTGCAAGCATGTCCAAAACTTCCACTTGCGCTGGTAAAAGGGTTACATTAGTTTTCAACGGGATGTAGAGCAATTAGGTACTTACTGAAAGGTGCCTAAAAGTGCAAGGAAGTCTGACTGAAAGAGACTTGTCAGTTTTGCTTCAATTGCAGTCACCGTGGAGCACAGGCTGATACTCCCTTCACAGTTGAATCTAGAAACAATGCATATTTTTTTTAAAATCAAATAATTTCAGTAATAAAGTATTAAAATGTTATACTCATCCCTACTATTAAAATATTGAACATGTGTTTGCAGGTTCACACTTAAATAATGGAGATTCTCCAGTCACCAAAAGAGCGACAGATTTTCATTGTGTATAGCCAATCTTAACTGTAATCCGGATACAGACACAACTGAGTTTACAAATATTTTCTACATTTCATGTCATGTAAATATGAATTTTGCTACACATATGGAACTAAAACCAATGTTCCACTGAAATCCAGAATTAATGGTGGGATACTAGTCCTATTTGGCAGGCAGCAGAATAAAACCCACCTCTTGCTCCAAGCATCCCCTTTTGCCTCGCACCATCATCCCTTTTGTCATTTAATCTCTTCTGCCTTCCACCCTGTCACAGACCTTCCCTTTTGTTCTTCCCTCTCCTCCCCCTGCGTCTGTACGTGCTTAAAACCTGTTATATCTCTAACTATGGGATCTTTTACATCCACCTGATGGTGAAAATGAGACCTCGGTTTAATATCTCATCCTAAAGACAGTACAGCACTCCCTCAGTACTGAACTGAAGTGTATGGTTAAATTATATGCTCAAGTCTCTGGAGTGGGATTTGAACCCACAACCTTCTGACTCAGAGGCAACTGCTGAGCCAAACCTACATTTTTATGCAGGGACACACCACAGCTGTACCTGGTAGAACCACCATGAGATGCATCTGGATGCCAGCCAATGTTTGCAGAGGATCTATGGAGAATATGTTGTGCTGGGAACTGGGAGGGCAGCTCTTACCTCCATTGGAGATGGCTACTGTAAGGTTGTGGGTTGAAGATCCAATATTATCTACACTGACACGTGAGTGTAGTGCTAAAAGGCATCTCCACGCTGCTCCCAGGGCCTCTGCTCGCCGCTCCTTTTATGGCCCCGACCTGCGGGAGAACTCTTCTTCCTCATCCAACACCACTAAAAACATGATTATCTGGTCATTCCTTTTCTGTTGGTGGAACCTTGCTGTGTGCAAAGTGGCTGCCATGTTTGGCTACATGACAAGAGTGACAAGAGTGATTGCAGTTCAACCTATTTTCACCCCTCACTCTAAAACAGTGAAGGAATGTTTTGTGCAGCTACAGTTTAAATCTCAAAGATTGTGTAACTATTTGTCAAGACTGTTCTTAAGTTACCAGTCTTTTGGGGGAACGGGTCAGCTTTCTTTTGAAGCTATTGGTCAGCTTTGTTAGTTTCCTAGGTTAACATGGGCGGAGAAGTTATAAGATCACAGGTGTGATATGGCGAAGTCTAACCGACATCGTCAGAACAGAGAACCCACTAACTTGTGCTTCGGATTGTTCAGGATTTTATGCGGAATCCCCTTCTCACTCCGGTCCTGGAAGTTTCTGAGGAAGTCAATGTACTTGACACCAGCTTTGCTGTTTTCAAGATTGCATCGTGCCAGAAAAAGGTGAAAATGTTCATCTTTCAGGTGCAGGCCAAAGGTTGCCAGGACAGTCAGAAAGTCTCTGTGTAATACCTGGTAATACAGGTGGAGAAAAAGACATGGCTTAAAATAATTTTGAAACCATTGAATTGTTATTATTGGTAGATCCCATATTCAAGACAAATGGTACAAAGCGATATTTATGCATAAACATTCATTGGTTATATTGTACGTCCTGGTTTGACAATAGTACCCACTTTCAATGTGGTGTTACCGTGCCCTTTAATGAGGTAAAGCAGAGTTCTGCCCATGGATTCTTAAAGCCTCTACTCTGGTTACAGTTACAGTCTGATTGTTCATTTATAATACAATTGCCAGCCTGAGGCTAGTAGCTGCAGCTCAAATTTCAGCTACCCAAGTTTACACTACCTAGCTGAAACATGAATCCTGCTACCCAGAAGAAGCTCTGTGCAAGTTTGTTTATACAAATGCACAGAGCTCCTCTCCCAGCAGTTACTTTTGAATGTTTAGACAGAGCAGAAGACGAGGTCTGCACTGTGATTGATTACAAGTAGGTGTAAAAAGTAGCCAGAGGTTCAAAAGACCCCATGGCAACTTGTATGCCTGATTTGACACCTTACTAGATTTACACTCAATTCAATTTCAAACTCACTATGGATTAAGGGCCCAATTTTTGCTATGGGATAAATTTTTGCCTTTGCATAATAACATCAGAAATAGGAGCAGGAATTCGGTCCCTCGAGCTTGCCCCACCATTCAATATCATGGCTGATCTTCTACCTCAATTCCATTTTCCTGCCCTATCGAAATATCCCTTAAAGAAAGACTTGTATTTATATAGCGCCTTTCACAACCACTGGATGTCTCAAAGCACTTTACAGCCAATGAAGTACTGTTGGAGTGTAATCACTGTTGAAATGTGATAATGTGATCACCCTTGATTTTCTTCGTGTCCAAAAACTATTAGCATTCTCGTACAGAGCTATCCACCATAGGCGGATAATTGGGATTTAATGTGTGCCAAATAGAGGGACCCATAATTTTCTGTCCATTAACTTCCTTTTGAAATCATGAGCCCATGGCACCTGAATTCCAGCTATGACTCCCAATGCATTAATCCTCTCGGAATGAGTGATCACAGTATGGTTGAATTTGTAATACAGATTGAGGGTGAGGAAGTAGTGTCTCAAACGAGCATACTATGCTTAAACAAAGGGGACTACAGTGGGATGAGGGCAGAGTTGGCTAAAGTAGACTAGGAACACAGACTAAACAGTGGCACAATTGAGGAACAGTGGAGCACTTTTAAGGAACTCTTTCATAGTGTTCAACAAAAATATATTCCAGTGAAAAAGAAGGGCAGTAAGAGAAGGGATAACTAGCCATGGATAACCAAGGAAATAAAGGAGAGTATCAAATTAAAAACCAATGCGTATAAGGTGGCCAAGGTTAGTGGGAAACTAGAAGATTAGGAGAATTTTAAACGTCAGCAAAGAATGACTAAGAAAGCAATAAAGAAAGGAAAGATACATTACGAAAGTAAACTTGCGCAAAACATAAAAACAGATAGTAAAAGCTTTTACAAAAAATAAAACGGAAAAGAGTGACTAAAGTAAATGTTGGTCCCTTAGAAGGTGAGAAGGGGGATTTAATAATGGAAAATGTGGAAATGGCTGAGACCTGAAACAATTATTTTGCTTCGGTCTTCACAGTGGAAGACACAAAAACCATGCCAAAAATTGCTGGTCACAGGAATGTGGGAAGGGAGGACCTTGAGACAATCAGTATCACTAGGGGGGTAGTGCTGGACAGGCTAATGGGACTCAAGGTAGACCCCTGAGTCCTGATGAAATGCATCCTAGGGTATTAAAAGAGATGGTGGAAGTTATAGCAGATGCATTCGTTATAATCTACCAAAATTCTCTGGACTCTGGGGAGGTACCAGCGGATTGGAAAGCAGCTAATGTAACGCCTCTGTTTAAAAACGGGGGCAGATAAAATGCAGGTAACTATAGGCCAGTTAGTTTAACATCTGTAGTGGGGAAAATGCTTGAAGCTATCATTAAGGAAGAAATAGCGGGACATCTAGATAGGAATAGTGCAATCAAGCAGACGCAACATGGATTCATGAAGGGGAAATCATGCTTAACTAATTTACTGGAATTCTTTGAGGATATAACGAGCATGGTGGATAGAGGTGTACCAATGGATGTGGTGTATTTAGATTTCCAAAAGGATTCGATAAGGTGCCACACAAAAGGTTACTGCAGAAGATAAAGGTACGCGGAGTCAGAGGAAATGTATTAGCATGGATCGAGAATTGGCTGGCGAACAGAAAGCAGAGAGTCGGGATAAATGGGTCCTTTTCCGGTTGGAAATCGGTGGTTAGTGGTGTGCCACAGGGATCGGTGCTGGGACCACAACTGTTTACAATATATATAGATGAACTGGAAGAGGGGACAGAGTGTAGTGTAACAAAATTTGAAGATGACACAAAGATTAGTGGGAAAGCGGGTTGTGTAGAGGACACAGAGAAGCTGCAAAGAGATTTAGATAGGTTAAGCGAATGGGCTAAGGTTTGGCCCATTCAATGTCGGAAAGTGTGAGGTCATCCACCTTGGAAAAAAAAACAGTAAAAGAGAATATTATTTGAATGGGGAGAAATTACAACATGCTGCGGTGCAGAGGGACCTGGGGGTCCTTTTGCATGAATCCCAAAAAGTTAGTTTGCAGGTACAGCAGGTAATCAGGAAGACGAATGGAATGTTGGCCTTCATTGCGAGAGGGATGGAGTACAAAAGCAGGGAGGTCCTGCTGCAACAGTATAGGGTATTGGTGAGGCCGCACCTGGAGTACTGCGTGCAGTTTTGGTCACCTTACTTAAGGAAGGATATACGAGCTTTGGAGGGGGTACAGAGACGATTCACTAGGCTGATTCTGAAGATGAGGGGGTTACCTTATGATGATAGATTGAGTAGACTGGGTCTTTACTCGTTGGAGTTCAGAAGGATGAGGGGGGATCTTATAGAAACATTTAAAATAATGAAAGGGATAGACAAGATAGAGGCAGAGAGGTTGTTTCCACTGGTCGGGGAGACTAGAACTAGGGGGCATAGACTCAAAATACAGGGGAGCCAATTTAAAACCGAGTTGAGAAGGAATTTCTTCTCCCAGAGGGTTGTGAATCTGTGGAATTCTCTGCCCAAGGAAGCAGTTGAGGCTAGCTCATTGAATGTATTCAAATCACAGATAGATAGATTTTTAACCAATAAGGGAATTAAGGGTTATGGGGAGCGGGCGGGTAAGTGGAGCTGAGTCCACGGCCAGATCAGCCATGATCTTGTTGAATGGCGGAGCAGGCTCGAGGGGCTAGATGGCCTACTCCTGTTCCTAATTCTTATGTAAGCTCCATGCCGGGAAATTTACTCGACGGCGTTAGCATCAATATGAAGTAGAAAACACTTCTCACTGATGCTAAAGTTGTTTAAGTGTATCTTGAAACTACCTCTTCTCGGCGGTTCCACAGTGTTCCAGGGACATCCATCATGTCCTGTTTGTTAAACCTAAACTTCAGTTATACTCCAATTCTTGCATCAATGAAATGTGTTCATTAAAAAGTTTCTGAGAAAGCTTGTTTTGTTTGGAGCAGGGAGAAGAATCAGGAATCATTTCAATCATGGTCATGATGACATCGTACACATTTGACGTGACAATGTATTTCAATGTGATTGACTCTTAATGCCCACCAGGGTAGGCCAATTAACGTTATCTTGCCAGCGTACATAGAATCATAGAAGTTTAAGGCACGGAAGGAGGCCATTCAGCCCATCGTGTCTGTGCTGGAAATGTCCGTTGCCCCACATCCCAAGAACAAATGAAAAAAATACACAAGTAGTGTGAAAATGTATTTCAATGCAAGTTGTTTCATCTTACTGTGTGCCTCTAAACAAACATAAAATCAGAAACACTTGCCATGAAGCATTACCCCTTCAGTATTAGCAATACTTACCATTTTGATTGGCTACAATATGATTAAGATACTACACTTTTACAACGGCTGTAAAAAAAACACTCTCAATATTTCTTACCTTGCCTGTTTCCTCTGTGTCATACTTTTCAAACTCTTCCTTCATGAGGTTATAACCTTCCCTGAATTTGTCTTTCAGCCATTTTTCGATATCAAGAGAAGCTTTCCTCTCGTGCTCTGCTTTGGTCAGGGTCCGAGTCAGTCCTGGGAGGACAGGAATGAACATTTCAGAATACAGGATACAGGGCTCTGGTGGCCTTTCTCCAAACAGGTATTTGTGGAGAAGGTTGATTTTCTGGGGGGTATTTTTATCACCCAGGCTTTATAGAATCGCCCTTCTGAGAATCATAACTAATTGTTTCCTCTTATAAATTCCAACAAAAATGTCCAAGTTCTTTGCCTCCTGAATGTGATTGTTATCGTGTGAGCTTTTCTCACCAATCCCCTCAGTTTGTCACTGGTGGAAGTAACACCGGAATCACTGATTATACGTGTTTACTTATTAGTTCATTCATTTGGATAATGTGAGCTTCCATCTCATTCAGTGGCTTCAGTATCTCAGCACACGATGAAAGTAGGTGTGTTAGTGCTTGGGTAGTAAATGTTTAGCATTACCCACAATCTTCTGCACAAATACCCTAACAACAATAATAACTTGTATTTATATAATGCCTTTAACATAATAAAATGTCCCAAGGCGCTTCACAGGAATGTTATCAAACAAAATCTGACATTGAGCCACATAAGGAAATATCAGGGCAGGTGGGTTTTAAGGAGCATCTTAAAGGAGAAAAGAGAGGTAGAGAGGCGGAGAGGTTTAGGCAGGGAATTCCAGAGCTAGTATAAAGTCTGGGTGATAACACCTGTACTTTGCAAAATTTACAATAGCAACTTACATTTATATAAATGTTGAAAAAAACACAGGCATTAGAGCATTTCTGCAGAGGATTGCATAATTCCAAACAATTCTACATACATTGTCCATACGACTCTAGAATCATGCAGCATTGGGTACTGTGGAACCAGCTCTTCTCCTCTCCTGCTAGTTCTTGTTCTTTTTTCCTTCAGTAAGCATAAATGAACTGGAATGTCAAACCTTCCTCGCAAACAGTGGAGAACCACCAACAGCCTCAGAACTGGTCGTGGTAGATGCTGCCACCTTCTCCATAGGTGGAAGGTTAAAGCATCCCCACCATGCGACTGTGGAGCTCCTAATCAGACCCTGGAGCACATCATTGAGCACTGCCCTCAGAGGAAATTTGCAGGCTGCCTACAGGATATCCAGGCTGTTACACCGGAAGCCTTGGCCTGGATATCTGACTTAGATATTGATATTTGATTTACTTTGCTACTACCATCTGAAAGAAGAAAAAAACTGGAATGTCATCCATGACTAGGTTTCAAATTCATGACTATGGCTGGGAGTCCCATACTCTTATCAGTAGACCAGCCAATTGAGACACAGGTCTTTTCATAACCAATAATGTACTGTTACATTCTGCAATGGTGTCATCACAGGTCCATTTTGCCATTCATCATATCCTACAAATCCAAATGAGAAAGCGGCAAATGAGCACAAACCATCATTCTGTCACTCTGTGCCGCACTGTGGGGTCAGTGTAACCTAACCCACTCGGGGGGGAGGGGGGGGGGGAATGGATTGGATCGGATCAGATGGCCTTTTTACAATCCACCCGCTTTTGCTTTCCATTGAAGTCAGGGGTGGGATGTAAAACGGGTGACCGATCCATTTTCCACCAGGCAGATTAGGTTAAATTTACCCCTGACTATGTTGGATCTTCAATGTACCACAATCACTCGACCATCCCTCACATGTGCTTGTGGCGAGACCAGGCACTTACTTGGTGAGTCTTCCAAACTCATTTGTTCACATGAGCTTCGAGCAGAGCCTTCCCTGTTGGGTGCCATTCCGTTCCTGAATTCATTTCCGAGTTTCCTCATTAGCACCTCTCCTTTAATAACACCAAGACCATCGGTATCATATCTGTTGGAATGGAAAGAGGCAGGGTGCAGGGATGTGAGAACCATCTAGGGTCAGATTATGGATTTGGTTCAGTTTGAACCGACCACGAGTCAGATCTGAGCAATTATAGTCACAAAGTCAAATAATACAAGAGAAAATGCTGCTCCAAGCTTATCACTTGAGCTGTCAGAGTCCATTAGGGAAACTTTCCTATGAGCCCCTCAATGCCCAATTGCCCATTCAGAAAAACCACTAACGTTTGGTGAGTAACGCTGGCGAGAATTTCCATTTTTATGTTTAAACTAATTAAAACTAATCGCCCGGTGAGAAAATGGGAGTTGCACCTTCGTGCTGAAGCAGAGGAACTGACGCACAGTGAGTTTTGCAATTGCCAAATTTACTGTTATGTCTGTAACTTATAAATGACTCCACGAGGCAATGTGTTGTAACCTTGGTCCTTTATTTCTAACTCCAGAGTGATGCACAAGCATGGTGTGCAGCCTTTTATACTGGGCCCTGCCACCAGGGCAGGAAACCCCCGGTCTCCACCAGTTGCACCCTCTAGTGGTGCCAGCATGTATATACATATTGTAAACCTTATTGATAGTACATCAGGCAAACAAGTCTCCATCTTATGCAACCCCACAGTGACGACACAGAGAGTACATCCATAGTCTGCATATACGACATATACACTGCAGCATTTTCTGGGCTTGCTGCTTATTTAAAACTGCAGACAGCCCAGCAGGATAGAGGCAGGGAGAGGAGATTTAAAACCTCAACAGCCAGAGCCAGGACTGAAATCAGGAGAAAGTTGTTATTTAAATATAACAACACTGGAGGAATAGAGCAACAGTTGATAGGAATGTGCTGGTTGAAATGTGGAAAGCGAGAGAAAAAATGTACTTGTGGAGAACAGCCAACATAAAGATAGGATTCTTGTTGGATAGAAGCTTTGTAATGTTGATCTATGTCTTATATGAGGATCATGAATTCTTTTCAGACAGAATTTTGAAGACTCACTTCATACGTAAGTATATATGATCGCATTTTTCACGCTCAATTTTAAAATGTTGTATGTTTTTCACCTCATGAAATTTAATAAGATTAAACTGCTTTAACAAATGCTTTTTGTGGTCAGCTATGATTCTGTGTTTTCCCAACATTGTACACCGGGGTAAGGCCTTACATAGGGATAGCAATTTAATGCTTGATTTCTGGATTGCCAGTTTCTTTAAATGTATGCAAAATACATTCATGTCCTTTGCGTTGGAAAGAGCAATGTTTCTGAATAAAAATTACAATTTGTAGTGAGTGCATATGTTACAACAAATCCACTGAATTTCATTTCACATAATCATACACGCATTAACTGCATTTACAATCAATATTTCAGAAAGGGTGAAAATCAGCAATCTTTATTCCTTTCTACAGATGAGTTCCAAGGAATGAGCGTTAGCTTAAATAACCTCATGTTAATTTTACGTGGGGCTAGACTTTCCTATGAGCCCCTCAATGCTCGATTGCCCACTCAGAAAAACCGCTAACGTTTGGTGAGTAATGCTGGCGAGAATTTCAACTTTTATGTTTAAACTAATTAAAACTAAAATGGGTTTTGCACCTTTATTGTCGGCGGTTTTCTCGGCAGTTAAGGGGAAACTAAGTGAAATGGGCGGTTCTTACCGGAATGGACAGTAAATATTTAAAATTTAGTCCGAGGCTGCGGTTGGGCCTAGGGAGAGGGAAAACTTTAAAAAAAATGTCAATAAAAAAATAAATAAAAACGTAAAAAGCATTCCCAAGACACTTGTACGTCTAATCGCCGTTGTGAAATTTAAAAAAAAGAACCTTTAACTTGCCTTTCTTTGCAGAGTATTCACCTACCGGCCTGTTTAAGCAGCTTTTTACAGGGCGGTTCTCTCGGCGATCTGGACGTTGGCGATTGAGGCCAAACTTACTCTCTGGCGATTTTTCTCGCCGTTGCATGTCGGCGGTTTGGTCCCGGCGGGCATGTTCAGATGTGGGCGATACCATTAAAAAACTAAGGGGGAAACTTTCGCCGGGCGGAAAAACAGCTGTAGCGCCGAGAAAATCGGCGAGAACCCGCCGAAAATGATAGGAAAATCTAGCCCTTTATTTCTTTAAACAAGTTTTGTTTAAAGGGCGCGAGAGCTTGGAAGAGTTACTGAGTGGCAATGTGCAAGAGCAGAGACACAGGCTCGGAAAATCTGTAACCCTTCTGGTGCACTCTTACCATAATGTCATCGGGAATGCAACGGGACAGCTGTAACTTTGACCAGGACCCAGATATACCGGGTTGCACTGGAACTTCCGGGGTGCCCTGTTGGGGGTGGAGCTTCCACCCAACCCACACAAGACCACTGGTATAAGAGGGAGCAGGGCCTAGGTTGAGGGTCCCCCCAGGTTGGGGGTTCCCACTTTCCAGGCCCTGAGACGATACGGATTTAGTGTTGGCGGTGAGATTAGGCGTAACATCCCTCCAAACAGTGGAGCGGGAGGCAACCGGAAGTTCAGGCTTGGATTATGGTCTAGACCACCTAAGAAGAACCGGTTTCTTAATTTTTTTTTTACATGCTGCACCCTTAAAACTGGGGCTGCTGAAAGTAGCGTCAGGACATTTCCTGTTGGGTGAGTAGGGATCCAGCACTCACCCCTTTCCGCCCACTCCTTGGCGGGCAGGTTCCCCAGATACTGGGGTGTTACTACAGTTGTTCAGGGCCTTGGTGAGGCCACACCTGGAGTATTGTGTACAGTTTTGGTCTCCTAACTTGAGGAAGGACATTCTTGCTATTGAGGGAGTGCAGCGAAGGTTCACCAGACTGATTCCCGGGATGGCGGGACTGACCTATCAAGAAAGACTGGATCAACTGGGCTTGTATTCACTGGAGTTCACAAGAATGAGAGGGGATTTCATAGAAACATTTAAAATTCTGACGGGTTTGGACAGGTTAGATGCAGGAAGAATGTTCCCAATGTTGGGAAAGTCCAGAACCAGGGGTCACAGTCTAAGGATAAGGGGTAAGCCATTTAGGACCGAGATGAGGGGAAACGTCTTTACCCAGAGAGTGGTGAATCTGTGGAATTCTCTACCACAGAAAGTTGTTGAGGTCAATTTACTAAATATATTCAAAAAGGAGTTGGATGTAGTCCTTACTACTAGGGGGATCAAGGGGTATGGTGAGAAAGCAGGAATGGGGTACTGAAGTTGCGTGTTCAGCCATGAACTCATTGAATGGCGGTGCAGGCTCGAAGGGCCGAATGGCCTACTCCTGCACCTATTTTCTATGTTTCTATATCTCTATACAGCCCTAGTCGTGCAGGTGTCTGCCACTGCCATACAATATAGGGGACCTCCCCATAGCCCCAAGAACTTTGGCAGGGTCAGTGGCAGAGGTCACAGCTGGCCGCATCACAGCACTTATGCCAGGATGGAAGCCATGGATCTTCAGGGCCACATTCATGAACCCTGGAACTTCCCTGAATTTCTCATTCAATCTAACTTACACTCTTGAACGCAGTGGAGCCCATCTTATGAAATCCTGCTCCTGGCACAGAGCCTCACTTACAAGGAGCACGTATTGGGAATATTGGTGTTTGCTTCGCACGATTTTCCACCCATCAATTTGTGGGAAGTGAATTCCTGATATGTGGCCCCGGTAGGTGAGGCTCCATGCTGGGAGTGCAATTTTGCAAAATTGGCCTAGTATCAATCCTTCACTAGTTAAAAAAATCAGAATATCAGCAGAAATAGAGGGCATGATCTTAGAATAAGGGGCCGCCCAGTTAAAACAGAGATGAGGAGAAATTTCTTCTGTCAGAGGGTTGTAAATCTGTGGAATTCACTACCTCAGAGAACTGTGGAAGTTGGGACATTGAATAAATTTAAGACAGAAATAGACAGTTTCTTAAACGATAAGGGGACAAGAGGTTATGGGGAGCGGGCGGGGAATTGGAGCTGAGTCCATGATCAGATCAGTCATGGTCTTATTGAATGGTGGAGCAGGCTCGAGGGGCCATATGGCCTACTCCTGTTCCTATTTCTTATGTTCTTAAATGAACCAAAAATAACATGCAGGTTGTTTCTTTAGACTTTGCTTGTAATAGGCATGTTTGATGGCAAAACGATCTTTAAAATCTTGACTCAAAGGCCTTGAAATTAAGCTGTGCAAATACAAGTGAACAAATAGCCAGTGCATTCGCCCTGAATTCTTTTGTTCACTATTTGAACAGAAACTTGAATCGAGGTCATTTAAATGGGATAATGCTTTCACTACAGTAGCAAAGGATTGTCAAATGAATGTGTTAAGCATTTGTTTGCTGATATTCAAGCAACATTTCTATTCTAAACTTTAAGTGAAGGGTGGGGGGATCAGATGAGTTATCCATGCTTACCTTCTCCACAACTTTTCAAACTCCTCATCTTCCAGGTGATAACCCAGTTGCTTCAACATGTCCCTGAACTCGGGAACAAGCATCCTAACAGGTCCTTCAGTGTTCTTCTGAGGCAGGACTTCAGTCAAGTCTAAAATCCTAACATTAGATAGGGCATTGCAAATAGAATCATTGAAAAACCCTTTGTAACAGAACCAATAACTAGATTTCATATAATTCATACACAATTTATATTTAATCAGTCAGGCAAATAAACCCTACCATCACTGCTTGTCAAATTACAAAATTAATGATGACAGCAGCCAGGCAGGCTTCATTCTTTTTAATGGCATTGCAACCTTGGTTAGATGAATATAGCTCAGATGAATACATGGCTTGAGGAGTGGTGTAGAAGGGAGGGATTCAAATTCCTGGAACATTTGAACCGGTTCTGGAGGTGGTGGGACCAGTACAAACAGGACGGCCTGCACCTGGGCAGGACCGGAACTAATGTCCTAGGGGGAGTGTTTGCTAGTGCTGTTGGGGAGGAGTTAAACTAATATGGCAGGGGAATGGGAACCTATGCAGGGAGACAGAGGGAAGTAGAATGAGGGCAGAAGCAAAAGATAGAAAGAAGAAAAGTAAAAGTGGAAGGCAGAGAAACCTAAGGCAAAAAGCAAAAAGGGCCACATTACAGCAAAATTCTAAAGGGGCAAAGTGTGTTAGAAAGACAAGCCTGAAGGCTTTGTGCCTCAATGCGAGGAGTATTCGGAATAAGGTGGACGAATTAACTGCGCAGATAGCAGTTAACGGGTATGATGTAATTGGCATCACGGAGCCATGGCTCCAGGGTGACCAAGGCTGGGAACTCAACATCCAGGGGCATTCAACATTTAGGAAGGATAGGAGGCGGGGTGGCATTGCTGGTTAAAGAGGAAATTAGTGCAATAGTAAGAAAGGACATTAGCTTGGATGATGTGGAATCGGTATGGGTGGAGCTACGGAATACCAAAGGGCAGAAAATGGTAGAGGGAGTTGTACACAGACCACCAAACAGTAGTAGTGAGGTTGGGGACAGCATCAAACAAGAAATTAGGGATGCATGCATGCAATAAAGGTACAGCAGTTATCATGGGTGACTTTAATCTATATACTGATTGGGCTAACCAAACTGGTAGCAATGCGGTGGAGGAGGATTTCCTGGAGTGTATTAGGGATGGTTTTCTGGACCAATATGTCGAGGAACCAACTAGACAGCTGGCCATCTTAGACTGGGTGATGTGTAATGAGAAAAGACTAATTAGCAATCTTGCTGTGGGAGGCCCCTTGGGGAAGAGTGACCATAACATGGTAGAATTCTTTATTAAGATGGAGAGTGACACAGTTAATTCAGAAACTAGGGTCCTGAACTTAAGGAACGGTAACTTCGATGGTTTGAGACGTGAATTGGCTAGAATAGACTGGCAAATGATACTTAAAGGGTTGACGGTAGATAGGCAATGGCAAACATTTAAAGATCACATGGATGAACTTCAGCAATTGTATATCCCTGTCTGGAGTAAAAATAAAACGGGGAAGGTGGCTCAACCATGGCTAACAAGGGAAATTAAGGATAGTGTTAAATCCAATGAAGAGGCACATAAATTGACCAGAAAAAGCAGCAAACCTGAGGACTGGGAGAAATTTAGAATTCAGCACAGGAGGACAAAGGGTTTAATTAAGATGGGGAAAATAGAGTACAAGAAGAAGCTTGCCGGGAACATAAAAACTGACTGCAAAAGCTTCTATAAATATGTGAAGAGAAAAAGATTAGTGAAGACAAACGTAGGTCCCTTGCAGTCGGATTCAGGTGAATTTATAATGGGGAACAAAGAAATGGCAGACCAATTGAACAAATACTTTGGTTCTGTCTTCACGAAGGAAGACACAAATAACTTTCCGGAAGTACTAGGGGACTGAGGGTCTCGTGAGAAGGAAGAACTGAAGGATACCCTTATTGTGTTCGGGAAATTGATGGAATTGAAGGCCGATAAATCCCCGGGGTCTGATAGTCTGCATCCCAGAGTACTTCTGGAAGTGGCCTTAGAAATAGTGGATGCATTGGTGATCATTTTCCAACAGTCTATCGACTCTGGATCAGTTCCTATGGACTGGAGGGTAGCTAATGTAACACCACTTATTAAAAAGGGAGAGAGAGAGAAAGCGGGTAATTATAGATCAGTTAAGCCTGACAGCAGTAGTGGGGAAAATGTTGGAATCAATTATTAAGGATGAAATAGCAGCCCACTTGGAAAGCAGTGACAGGATCGGTCCAAGTCTGTATGGATTTATGAAGGGGAAATCATGCTTGACAAATCTTCTGGAATTTTTTGAGGATGTAACTAGTGAAGTGGACAAGGGAAAACCTGTGGATGTGATGTATTTGGACTGACAAAAGGCTTTTGACAAGGTCCCACACAAGAAAATGGTGTGCACAATCAAAGCATATGGTATTGGGGGTAATAAACTGATGTGGATAGAGAACTGGTTGGCAGACAGGAGGCAGAGAGTCGGGATAAACGGATTCTTTTCAGAATGGCAGGCAGTGACTAGTGGAGTGCCGCAGGGCTGTGTTGAGTTTTGGTCTCCTAATCTGAGGAAGGATGTTCTTGCTATTGAGGGAGTGCAGCGAAGGTTCACCAGACTGATTCCCGGGATGGCTCGACTGAGATATGAGGAGAGACTGGATCAACTGGGCCTTTATACAATAGAGTTTAGAAGGATGAGAGGGGATCTCATAGAAACATCTAAGATTTTGATGGGACAGGTTAGATGCGGGTAGAATGTTCCCGATGTTGGGGAAGTCCAGAACCAGGGGACACAGTTTTAGCATAAGGGGTAGGCCATTTAAGACTGAGATGAGGAGAAACTTCTTCACTCAGAGAGTTGTTAACCTGTGAAATTCCCTGCCGCAGAGAGTTGTTGATGCCAGTTCATTAGATGTATTCAAGAGGGAGTTCGATATGGCCCTTACGGCTAAGGGGATCAAGGGGTATGGAGAGAAAGCAGGAAAGGGGTACTGAGGGAATGATCAGCCATGATCTTATTGAATGGTGGTGCAGGCTCGAAGGGCCGAATGGCCTACTCCTGCACCTATTTTCTATGTTTCTATGACCACTATTCGGGGCAGAAATTCAGGGTCCCGATGAGGCCCGTTACTGCCGGAATGCGGCGGCCTGGCGGCGGAATCCAATGGACACCGATTTCTGGTCGAATGGTCGCCGCCAATCAAATTCAGCAGGGGGGGTTTCTGGTAGTCCCCACTTCTGCCCCTGCCGCTGCCAAGCGGCTGTAAGTGCAACATCAGTACGCACACCGCCGGGACCCCCACCTCGGTCGAAATTCAGGTCGAAAAATTTAATGCCCACCGAGCGGTGCCCCCGACAGCTTTCTCTGTCAGTGCGCCTTAGAAACAGGAACATAGAAATTTACAGCGCAGGAGGAGGCCATTTCGGCCCATCGTGTCCGCACTGGCAAACAAAGAGCCACACAGTCCTCGGTCAGCAGCCCTGAAGGTTATATATAAACCTATAAACAACGAACAATGGCGGACAGGTAAAGAGCATCCGGCCCAACCAGTCCGCCACACAACTGCGATAACCCATGTATCGCACCATTTTACACTCCACCCCACCTGGAGCCATGTAATCCCCTGGGAGAGGCAAAAAAACAGATTAAAAACCCAGGCCAATTGGGGAAGGAAATCTGGAAAATTCCTCTCCGACCCTTCCAGGTGATCGAAACCTATCCAAGAGATCACTAGCCGTATTAGATTCCCTGAAGTACTTCCCATCGTATCTGCGCCAGCCAACAAGCGGTTATCCAGTCTAATCGCACTTACCAGCTCTAGGTTCAGAACCCTGCAGGTTATGGCACTTCAAGTGCCCATCCAAGCACCTTTTAAATGTTGTGAGGGTTTCTGCCTCTACCACCTTTCCAGGCTGTGAGTTCCAGACCCCCACAACCCTCTGCGTGAAAAAGCTTCCCCTCAAATCCCGCCTAAACCTTCCACCAACCACCTATGCCCCCTTATAATTGACCCATCCGCCAAGGGAAATAGGCCCCTGCTATCCACTCTATTCAGGCCCCTCAAAATGTTATACACCTCAATGAGATCTCCTCTCAGCCTCCTCTGTTCTAAGGAGAACAAACCCATCCTATCCAATCTGTCCTCATAAGATTCTCCATTCTCGGCAACATCCTCGTAAATCTCCTCTGCATCTTCTCCAGGGCAATCACGTCCTTCCTATAATACGCTGAGATGAACTGCGCAGTATTCCAGCTGTGGCCTAACCAGTGTATTATACAATTTAAGCATAACCTCCCTGCTCTTGCATTCTGTGCCTCGGCCTTATATTCTCTCTGTGAATCCTGGCTGCGCGGCGGCCATTTTATTTTTTGGGGAAGTCGGCTGGACTATTGTGCCCCCCCGGGTTCGGCTGGGCTGACAAGAGGCAGCCTGGCACACCCTCTTTGGTGCCAGGCCGCTGGCCCGGCCAAAACCTTCCCTGGTGGCCCAGTGGCCGAACCTCAATAATTGCCGATTCTCTCCCCTTTAAAAGGAGGGGAGATACGTGGTGACGCAGATGCATAATGACGTCACCACCGCTCCAGCAGCGGAGAATCCGTCTCGCCGCCACTTCCGCCCCTCACCAGCACTTAACGCTGCACTTCCGCACCCATTATGACCGACTTTCTGGCGGCTTCAAAAAAAAGAACAAAGAGCTGAATATCGATCAAGAGTCGACCTCATCCTACTCGGTGGTGAAAACATTTAAAAAAACAATAAGTGCGGCAGGTTTCTGACGGACTTGCATTTCGGCCCCTTGGAGTACAGTTCCAGTCTCCATATTATAAAAAGGAGGCACTGGAGAAGGTGCAAAAATGATTTACACGGAGGATACCAGAACTGAGCGGTTATACCTATTGGAAAAATTGAACAGGCTGGGGTTCTTTTCTCTAGAAAAGAGAAAGTTGAGGGGTGACCTGATAAGAGGTCTTTAACATTATGAAAAGTTTTGAGTTTTCATTTGTGGGGTACACCAAAACTAGGGGCCATGAATGTCAGATAGCCAATAATAAATCTAACAGGGGATTCAGGAGAAACCTCTTTACTCAGAGAGTGGTTTGAATATGGAACTCGCTACCACAAGGAGTAGTTGAGGTAAATAGCATAGTTGCATTTAAGGGGAAGCATAGATAAACACGAGGGAGAAAGGAATAGAAGGTTCGAAAATTCTCACCCTTGTTTTCAAATCCTTCCATGGCCTCACCCATCCCTATATATGTAATCTCCTCCAACCTTACAACCCTCCAAGGTATTTGTGCTCCTCCAGTTCTGGCCTTTTCAGCATCCGTGATTTTAATTGCTCCACCATTGGTGGCCGTGTCTTCAGCTGACAAGGCCCTAAGCTTTGGAATTCCCACCCTAAACCTCTCTGCCTCTCTGCCTGTCTTTCCTCCTTTAGGACGCTCTTTAAAATCTACCTCTTTGACCAAGCTTTTGGTCATCTGCCCTAATATATCTTTAGATGGCTCAGCGTCAAATTTTGTTAGATTAATGCTCCTATGAAGTGCCTTGGGACGTTTTATTACATTAAAGGCACTATATAAATTCAAGTTGTTGTTTTTGTTGTTGTTATGGTGCTAGGGTTAGAGGAAGAGGGGTGAAGGAGGTTTGTATGAAGCATAAACACTGGCACAAACAAGTTGGGCTGAATGGCCTCTTTCTGTGCTATACATTCCATGTGACCAACAAGCAACCAGTAAGAAGTGACTTTATTTCTGCATATTGTACATAATAAGTTGCAGCCTGTATCTGTTCCATGCTACTGTATAGCCATGCATGTTAAGCATTGAAAGAGCTTCATTCTGTAAATGTGCTCATGCGTTTTCAGGCTATTGAGAAGTGGCATGAGCTTTTAATCCTCATCACTTCAACTCATATGTGGAACTTTCAGAGTATTTATTGCCTTGAATTTCTAGATATTTAATTCTCCAAGCAATAATTGCTGTCTGCCAGCAATAATGGAGAGTGTTTACTTTGCTGCTTTATAGCAACACTTTTAATTTTTCTACTACATGCAAGCAAACTCCACAGTGCAAGTATGTATATCATAATGTATGTCTTCAGAGTCTGTTATTGTTGTATTGCTGGTCCCTCCGAGGCATTCATGCCTTAAGCATGCACAGCCATACGATGGTATGGCACACAGAGAAGATGCAACTTACATCTGAAACCACTGTCATGTTAAAATCTTAAATTCACATAAAAAATCTAACCATTACACCGAGCTGCATGTTGAATGTTCAGTTGCTAATACACAGACTGGGCATACGTCTGTCACTATAGGTGCTCCTTAAACTTACAATATCTCAAGACTACCTTTCTGATACTGTACATGATGGTACAGTCTGAACGAATACTGAACCAAGCTGGAGTGAGGGCTAGAAATGATAAACCTTTGACTCCTTTTGAGGAGGCCACTGTGGGCACCCTTGTCTATAAAGAGGGAAGCTGAAGCCATGGACCTCCCCCTATTTCAGGACAGGTACCATGCTGAAAAAGAGAGACTTGCATTTATATAGCACCTTTCACAACATAAGGACATCCCAAAACACTTTACAGCCAATTCAGTACTTTTTGAAGTGTAGTCACTGTTGTAATGTAGGAAACGCGGCCAGCCAATTTGCACACAGCAAACTCCCACAAACAGCAATGTGACAGTGACCTGATAAATTGATGTTCGTGATGTTGATCGAGAAATAAATATTGGCCAGATTACCAGGCATAATTCCCCTGCTCTTCTTCTAAATAGTGCCATGGGTTCATTTACATCCACCTGAGCAGACAGGACTTCTGTTTAACATTTCATCCGAAAGACGACACCTCCGACACTGCAGCGCTCCCTCAGTACTGCACTGGAGTGTCAGCCTAGATTTACGTGCTCAAGTCTCTGCAGTGGGATTGGAACTCAGAGACAAGAGTGCTACCCACTGAGCCACGGCTGACACTTCTTATGTCTTCTTCCTCTTTCTCAATCACTGAAACAAACAGCCACAAAAGCATCACATACAGTATCTTGCAATACAATTCTGCTTGAGGTATCTCTTGAATATAAGAACATAAGAAATAGGAGCACGAGTCAGCCATTGGGCCTCTCGAGCCTGCTCCGCCATTTAATAAGATCATGGCTGATCTGATCTTGGGCTCAGCTCCACTTCCCTGGCCGCTCCCCAAAACCCTTCATTCCCTTATCATTCAAAAATCTATCTCCACCTTAAATATATTCAATGACCCTGTCTCCACAGCTCTCTGGGGGTAGAGAATTCAACAGATTTAAGACTCTCTGAGAGAAGAAATTCCTCCGCATCTCAATTCTAAATGGGCAACCCCTTCTTCTTAAACTATGTCCCCTAGTTCTAGATTCTCCCACGAGTGGAAACATCCTCTCTGCATCTACCTTTGTCGAGTCCCTTCAGTATCTAATATATTTCAATAAGATTACCTCTCATTCTTCTAAACTAAATAGGCCCAACCTGCTCAACCTTTCTTTATAAGTCAACCCCTTCATCTCAGGAATCAATCTAGTGAACCTTCTCTGAACTGCCTCCAATGCAAGTATATCCCTCCTTAAATAAGGAGACCAAAATTGTACGCAGTACTCCAGATCTGTTCTCACCAATACCCTGTACATTTGTAGCAGGACTTCTCTGCTTTTATACTCCATCCCACTTGCAATAAAGGCCAACATTCCATTTGCCTTCCTGATTACTTGCTGTACCTGCATATTAACTTTTTGTGTTTCATGTACAAGGTCCCCCCCAGGTCCTTCTGTACTGCAGCATTTTGTAATCTCTCTCCATTTAAATAATAATTTGCTTTTTTATTTTTCCTGCCAAAGTGGTTAACCTCATATTTTCCCACATTATACTCCATCTGCCAAATGTTTGCCCACTTACTTAACCTATATCCCTATATTAAGTACTTTTTCTAACCCATATCCCTATATTAAGTACTATATCCCTTTGCAGATTCTTTGTGTCCTCCTCACAACTTGCTTTCCCTCCCATCTTTGTAGCATCAGCAAACTTGGCTACATTACACTCGGTCCCTTCATCCAAGTCATTAATATAGATTGTAAATAGTTGAGGCCCCAGCACCAATCCCTGTGGCACCCCACTAGTTATCGTATGCCAACATGAAAATGACCCTTTTATCCCGACCCTCTGTTTTCTGTTAGTTAGCCAATCTGCTATCCATGCTAATATATTACCTCCAACCCCATGAGCTCTCATCCTGTGCAGTAATCTTTTTATGTGGCACCTTATCAAATGTTTCCGGAAATCCAAATACACCACATCCACCGGTTCCCCCTTATCCACTCTGCTCGTTACATCCTCAAAGAACTCCAGCAAATTTGTCAAACATGATTTCCCTTTCATAAAACCATACTGACTCTGCTTGACTGCATTACGATTTTCCAAATGTCCTCCTACCAATTCCTTAATAATGGACTTCAGCATTTTCCCAACGACAGGATGTTAGGCTAACTGGTCTATAGTTTCCTGCTTTCTGTCTCCCTCCTTTTTTAAATAGGGATGGTACATTTGCGGTTTTCCAATCTGCTGGGACTTCCCCAGAATCCAGGGAATTTTGGTAGATTACAACCAATGCATCCTCTATCTCTGCAACCACCTCTTTTAAGACCCTAGGATGCAGGCCATCAGGCCCAGGGGACGTGTTCACCTTTAGTCCCATTATTTTACCTATTCCTTTATCTTTGGTGATAGTGATTGTATTAACTTCCCCCATCCTTATAACCCCTTGATTATCTGTTATTGAATGTTTTTAGTGTCTTCGACTGTGAAGATCGATACAAAATATTTGTTTAAAGTCTCTGCCGTTTACCTGTTCCCCATTATTAAATCCCCAGTCTCATCCTCTAGGGGACCGACGTTTACTTTAGCTACCCTCTTTCTTTTAATATACCTGTAGAAGCTCTTACCAGCTGTTTTTATATTTCTTGCTAGTTTACTTTCATAATCCATTTTCTCTCTTTATTATTTTTTTAGTTGTCCTTTGCTGTTTTTAAAAAAATTTCCCAATCCTCTGGCCTCCCACTAATCTTGGCTACATTGTATGCCATTGTTTTCAATTTGATACCATCCTTTACTTCCTTAGTTCGCCAGGGATGGTTCTCCCTTCTCTTAAAGTCTTTCCTTCTCACTGGAATATATTTTTGTTGAGAGTTATGAAATATCTCCTTAAATGTTTGTCACTGCTCATCAACCGTCTTACACTTTAATCTATTTTCCCAGTCCACTTTAGCCAACTCTGCCTTCATATAATTGCCTTTATTTAAGATTAGGACACTGGTTTGAGACCCAACTGAATTTGAAATTTAATCATGCTATGATCACTCTTTCCTAGAGGATCCTTTACTATGAGATCATTTATTAGCCCTGTCTCATTTCACAATTCTAACTCATGTGCCTCTTGCGCTATTGCAGATCTGGAAGATTGGTCTGCTAGCACTGACAGTCAATTAGAACAAGGCAACATCTCCCAGCATCCTATTCTCCTCTCGCAATTTCCAAGCACCAGCACAGCTGTGCATACTCCAGAAAATGCAGATGTTAAGCCTGAGGAGGTGGCATCGCACGAGTCCTGTGTACACGTGAAGTAAGTTGCGATGGCAGAGGAGCTGGAACCTGCTGTCCGGATGGTAACATGAAATGCCATTAGTGATCCATGTACTTTTGGGAAATGCAGCAGTGCGGTGAAATTCGGTAGCTGTGTTAGTCACCTGCTGTAATTGTAGGGGGGAGGAGAGGAACATGCTGGCCATGCTCACCAGTGCATCAGTTGCCTATTTGATACCTGTGTGGGCAGCAGATTGGCTGATACTGCAGATAATTCCTATACCAACTTAAGGGAGGAAGTTACCTTGACTATCACTAGCAGTGCAGTGAAAGTTAGCTGCTTGTCTCCTTTCAAAAGATGGCTCAAAAGAGCCAGGTGTTTCCTTGTCCATGACGTGATCGAACAGCAGAAGCCAGTACATCTAATGAGAGGAAGCACACCGGCTGCTGCAAGGGCAGAAATGGGGCCTACCTAGGGGTCCAAGCCTGAGGCTGTTCCCAAGTTTTCTTCTGGCCCTCTCACGAATGGGTGCTTTACCCAGTAAATCTCAGGGCCTTGGTGAGACCACACCTGGAGTATTGTGCACAGTTTTGGTCCTCTTATCTAAGGAAGGATATACTTGCCTTGGAGGCAGTGCAGCAGAGGTTCACTAGATTGATTCCTGGGATGAGAGGGCTGTCTTATGATGAGAGATTGTGTAGAATGGGCCTATACTCTCTGGAGTTTAGAAGAATGAGAGGTGATCTCATTGAAATATACAAGATTCTGAAGGGGATTGACAGGGTAGATGCTGAGAGGTTGTTTCCCCTGGTTGGAGTGTCCAGAACTAGGGGTCACAGTATCAGGATAAGGGGTAGGCCATTTAGGACAGAGATGAGGAGGAATTTCTTCACTCAAAGGGTTGTGAATCTTTGGAATTCTCTGCCTCAGTGCCTCAGAGGGCTGTGGATGCTGAGTGAATATATTCAAGGTTGAGATAGATAGATTTTTGGGGCCTAGGTGAATCAAGGGATATGGAGATCAGGCAGGAAAGTGGATGAGGTCGATGATCAGCCATGATCTTATTGAATGGCGGAGCAGGCTCGAGAGGCCATATGGCCTACTTCTGCTCCTGTTTCTTATGTTCTTATGTTCTTATGTTCTTATCAGATACTCAGCACGGACCACGGATCAGTGCTTCAACCTAGTAAACCATCATGGAATTAGGACAAGTCTGGGGATTGGTACCTTTATTCACTGAACTCACAGATCGAGGCTCACTAATAAAAAAGTGCAACTTCAGTTGAGTTTGTGGTGAGCTTGATGATCCAGTAAAGTATTACACCTGTGGGCTAATAGTTGGTTAATTAGATCTTGTACCATTTTATTGTAACATTAAAGTACCGAGTGTGCTGAGTATAACAACTTTTGATTCATCTGATACAAGGCAGCCAGAGAAAGGGGGAAGGTCCTCTATTTATGACCAGCACATGTCTCTTCTAATCTCTGGGCACAGAGGGAATTCAGGTTACATGACATTCACGTGTGGATTTTGGCTGCCTCCCCAGATCTGAACACATTATTTCCATCTCACATTTTTTTTCTCTTGGCCCCTCTTGGGCTGTTTGTTCCTGACTCCTCCCCTTCCGGTCACCCAGTCACATCACCTTTCATTTCCTCCCGCTTGGATACTTTGCTCCCACCCACCAAAACCCCGACCTCAACCCATCACCGCCTCCCTGACTTCCAACACTGCTGCTGTTTTTTCCAGGCTTGAGTCTCCCTCGAATAAGCCCACAGCTATCCCCTTGCCTCTCTTGGCATTGTGTGAAGGGGCCCTTCTGGACACCTGCCGCTGCCTCCTTACAGGTATCAGCTTGAACTGCCTAACCCTCTTTCCCGCCAAGCCTCCCGCCCAGTGAGCCTGCTGGGGGTGAGCCTCGCAAACCACCTTCCTGTCCCACTCACCGACCCGTCACCACCCTCTTGGACTCTGCCAACAGATCAATAACTGCCCCTCTCCACATTTCTCTCCAGAATGCCCTTTCAATCATGAACAAGGCCCTAGAGTCTGACTGAAATTTGCGCACAGGTGACAAATCCTTATTCCATACTGCAGCCTCCCCATTTGGCTGTACATTCCGCCACCTGTCCTCCCTCCCCAAACTGCCACAAGGGATGGTGCAGCCCTTAATATTATCTCGCATCTTGGTCTCTTCCCCCTACTTTTGTTCTCCTGTCTGCTTAAAAACGGTCATTTAGGACTGAGATGAGGAGAAATTTCTTCACTCAGAGGGTGGTGAATCTTTGGAATTCTCTACCCAGAGGGCTGTGGATGCTCAGTCGTTGAATATATTCAAGGCAGAGATCGATAGATGTTTGGATATTAAGGGAATCAAGGAATATGGGGATAGTGCAGGAAAGTGCAGTTGAGGTGGGAGATCAGCCATGATCTTATTGAATGGCGGAACAGGCTCGAAGAGCCAAATGGCCTACTCCTGCTCCTCATTCTTATGTTATTTTCTTATAACCTTCATCCCTGTCCACTCCACTCTCACCTTCAACAAGTCTCAAACCTGAGCCCATTATTTCACTCTCCCACTTCTTTGTACAATGGGTTTAATCACTAACCTTCTTTATCACTAAGGTTGAGGCCTTCCATTTGGCTGCCTCTGCTGCTTCCCATTCCCCTTGTCAACCAAGGCAAACCTCCCCCCTGGCTTCCCCTTGCCTTAGCCCTGAACCCACTCTATAGTTTCTCTCCCATCTCCCCTCATGCCCTCTCCAAGCTCAACTCGTCCATAAGACCCACCTATTGCTTCCTTGGCACCATCCTCACTGACACTCATCTTCAATTCTTGGCCTCCAGGCTAGCTGACATTGTAATGGTTCTCTCTATTCAGGTATTGTCACCCTCTCTTTCAAGACTTCCTTCATCACTCCATCCTCAAAAAAACTCTCTTGGTCCCTCTGTCCCTGCGAACTACCGTTCCATCTCCAATCTTTCTTTCCTTTCTAAAGTCCTTGAACACGTTGTCGCATCCTAAATCCATGCCTATCTTTTTCGCAACTAGGGATAGGCAATAAATGTTGGTCTTGCCAGCGACACCCACGTCCCCTAAATGAATAAAAATAACCTCCAAGCTAAAATTTCTCCAATCAAGTTTCCACCCCCACCACTGCACTAAAATGGCCCAATTCAACGTTACAAATAACATGCTCTGTGATTGTGAGCATGGCGCATCATCTCTCCTCGATCTCTCTGCAGCTTTTGATATGGGCAACCACATGATCCTCGACGTCTCTAGCTCAGCAGGAGTACCGTGGCTTGGTCCCCTGGGAGGATAGACGCACCAACGTCAGTGTTCTCAATCAGGCCAACATAAGAACATAAGAACATAAGAATTAGGAACAGGAGTAGGCCATCTAGCCCCTCGAGCCTGCTCCGCCATTCAATAAGATCATGGCTGATCTGGTCGTGGACTCAGCTCCACTTACCCGCCCTCTCCCCGTAACCCTTAATTCCCTTATTGGTTAAAAATCTATCGATCTTTGACTTGAAAACATTCAATGAGCTAGCCTCAACTGCTTCCCTGGGCAGAGAATTCCACAGATTCACAACCCTCTGGGAGAAGAAATTCTTTCTCAACTCGGTTTTAAATTGGCTCCTCCGTATTTTGAGGCTGTGCCCCCTAGTTCTAGACTCCCCTACCAGTGGAAACAACCTCTCTGCCTCTAACTTGTCTATCCCTTTCATGATTTTAAATGTTTCTATAAGATCACCCCTCATCCTTCTGAACTCCAACGAGTAAAGACCCAGTCTACTCAATCTATCATCAGAAGGTAACCCCCTCATTTCTGGAATCAGCCTAGTGAATTGTCTCTGTACCCCTTCCAAAGCTAGTATATCCTTCCTTAAGTAAGGTGACCAAAACTGCACGCAGTATTCCAGGTGCGGCCTTACCAATACCTTATACAGTTGCAGCAAGACCTCCCTGCTTTTGTACTCCATCCCTCTCGCAATGAAGGCCAACATTCCATTCGCCTTCCTGATTACCTACTGCACCTGCAAACTAACCTTTTGGGATTCATGCAAAAGGACCCCCAGGTCCCTCTGCACCACAGCATGTTGTAATTTCTCCCCATTCAAATAATATTCCCTTTTACTGTTTTTTTTCCCAAGGTGGATGACCTCACACTTTCCGACATTGTATTCCATCTGCCAAACCTTAGCCCATTCGCTTAACCTATCCAAATCTCCTTGCAGCCTCTTTGAGTCCTCTACACAACCCGCTTTCCCACTAATCTTAGTGTCATCTGCAAATTTTGTTGCACTACGCTCTGTTCCCTCTTCTAGGTCATCTATGTATATTGTAAACTGTTGTGGTCCCAGCACTGATCCCTGTGGCACACCACTAAACACTGATTTTCAACCGGAAAAGGACCCATTTATCCCGACTCTCTGCTTTCTGTTCGCCAGCCAATTCTCTATCCATGCTAATACATTTCCACTGACTCCGCGTACCTTTATCTTCTGCAGTAACCTTTTGTGTGGCACCTTATCGAATGCCTTTTGGAAATCTAAATACACCACATCCATCGGTACACCTCTATCCACCATGCTCGTTATATCCTCAAAGAATTCCAGTAAGTTAGTTAAACATGATTTCCCTTTCATGAATCTATGCTGCGTCTGCTTGATTGCACTATTCCTATCTAGATGTCCCGCTATTTCTTCCTCAATGATAGTTTCAAGCATTTTCCCCACTACAGATGTTAAACATCCCCAGCATCGAAGCAGTGACCATACTCGATCAGCTCCGCTGGGGGGGGGCCACAGTCCACATGCCCAACACAAGACTCCCAAAACAAGCGCTCTACTCGGAACTCCTACACGGCAAGCAAGCCCCAGGTAGGCAGAGGAAACATTTCAAGGACACCCTCAAAACCTCCTTGATAAAGTGTAACATCCCCACCACAGGAAAGGGGTACTGAGGTGAATGATCAGCCATGATCTTATTGAATAGTGGTGCAGGCTTGAAGGGCCGAATAGCCTACTCCTGCACCTATTTTCTATGTTTCTATGTTTCTATTGCAGCCACAGTGCACCAGTGGTGGAGGGAATGAATGTTGAATGTGGTGGTTGGGGTGTCAATCAAGCGGGCTGCTTTATCCTGGATGGTGTCAAGCTTTTTGAGTGTTGTTGGAGCTGCACGCATCCAGGCAAGTGGAGAGTATTCCATCACACTCCTGACTTGTGCCTTGTAGATGATGGAAAAGCTTTGGGGAGTCAGGAGGTGAAACACTCGTCGCAGAATACCCAGCCTCTGACTTGCTTATGTTGCCACAGTATTTATGTGGCTGGTCCAGTTAAGTTTCAGGACAATGGTAACCCCCAGGATGTTGATGGTGGGGAATTTGGTGATGGTAATGCCGTTGAATATCAAGGGGAAGTGGTTAAACTCTCGCTTGTTGGAGATGGTTATTGCCTGGCACTTATGTGGCGCAAATGTAACGCCACTTATCAGCCCAAGCCTGAATGTCGTCCAGGTCTTGCTGCATGTGGGTATGGACTGCTTCATTATATGAGGAGTTGCGACTGGAACTGAACACTGTGCCGTCATCAGCAAACATCTCCACTTCTGACCTTATGATGGAAGGAAGGTCATGACACCTGGGAATCCCTGGCCAAAGACCGCCTTAAGTGGAGGAAGAGCATCCAGGAGGGCGCTGAACATCTTGAGTCTCATCGCCGAGAACGTGCAGAAAACAAGCGCAGGCAGCGGAAGGAGCATGCGGCAAACCAAACTCCTCACCCACCCTTTCCTTCAACGACTATCTGTCCCACCTGTGACAGAGACTGTAATTCCTGTATTGGACTGTTCAGTCACCTGAGAACTCACTTTTAGATTTCAAGGGACTGCCTATGATGATGATGATGACCTATTCAATTTTAGCCAGAGAATCTCCAGCAGTGGCTTCACTTCCTGCCTCCATACGGTTTTCCCCGGAGTCACTAAGGATCTCTCCTTGGCCTTTCCTCCTTCCTCATCTACCTGCTACCCCTTGGCGATCTCATCAGAAAACATGTATGCTGACGACACCCAGTTCTTCCTTCCCACCACCTCTCTCAATCCCTCCATTGCCATTGTGCTATCAGACCGCTTGTCCAACATTTGATGAGCCATTATTTGCTCCAGCTAAACATCAGGAAGACTGAAGCCATGGGATGACAAGATGCAGATGTTTGAGTTTAGGGTCACTCTATGAGCCTAATTCCCCTGTTGCCTCTGAATAGTTTACTCGATGCTTAAAGATAAAGGAAAATGGGTTAAAAATCCATGGGGTACGACATCCCAGTCCAAGCTCCAGGATGGAACCACCTTTGCTCCTGACTCCATCAGAGTATATTGGAGATGCCTCATTGTAGCACGTCAAACTGGGAATTGCGGGAGTGTTGTTGAGACAGCAGCATGTTCTATGGCTGTGGGATGGAGAGGAAGGGTGGATTTGGGATGGCAGTTGTAGATATATTTGTATGTACAGCTAATATGGATTTGCAGTCAAATACATTTTAGTAGCGAATTAAAACATATTCTTTGTACAGAAATAGAAGCACAACTCAACAACTGTAATTAAAACAGAGATAATCAAATTTGATAGTGACTTCTTCAGAAAATGCCTAAAGTAACAATCACGTTACAACAACTATTATGTACTGAGATAACCGATCAATTTGATGAATTGATATTTGGGTGACTGGTAGTGCACTGCACTGTTAGATTTACGATCATAGTTTGTGTCTTTTTATACCTTTCAGTCTTTGGTTAATTTATAACTTGGCCAACATTTAGCCCTCAACCAACATCACTAAAACAGATTAGCTGGTCATCATCTCTTTGCTGTTTGTGGGAACTTGCTGTGCACAAATTGACTGCCGCGTTTCCTACATTACAACACTTCAAAAGTACTTCATTGGCTGTGAAGCACTTTGGGACGTCCTGAGATCACGAAAGGTGCTACAGAAATGCAAATTTTTTCTTTCCTTCTTTTTGATATATATGTAAATAAAAACACATAAAAAACAAGACAGCAAACATTTTGTAAGTGCTGCCCGTGAATCCGCCGAATCGATGAATGATCTCTGTCAGGATTCCTACCTCTGCCTCACTTTCTCCTTTAGCTGTGAATGCACCCGAGACGCAGTCGCCAGAACCTTGTCGCTGTGTCGGTTCACGGGATCGAGCCACGAAGCTGCTTCTGATGAGATAGGGTCTCTGGCAGCCGCATAAAACTCCTCACATTTAATGATTGCCCTTTCATTCAATTTGAACCTGAATATAGCAATTATTAAAAATATAAATGAACAACAACGTTGTTTTCTGTTTGTATCTCAAGAATTATGTTTCATTTCATCTTTTTGCTGCATGACAGGTATTGTAGATACTTGTTTTACACAGTGCTGGTTTCATGTCTGGTCTTTAAGATACAGGTTTTTGCACTGAAGTGACTTTTTCTTTCCAGCCTAGGTTTTTTTCTTTCCTCATTTCCCATCCATTTCCCTCTCCTCTCTTTAAGGCACTGACTCTTCCTTTGGTATGATTCTAAAGGTGCTGGTAGCCCTCCAGCACCTTGACCAAGGACTCATTCTTCATGTGTAAGTCTGCACAGTATCTGCAGGCTGTGTGACAGTGGGATCTCACAGCCAAGCCCACTGCTGTCCTTATGCAACATCCTTAGATTTGTATTTGATAGAGTAAATAAGGAGAAACAGTTTCCACTGGCGGGAGGGTCGGTTAACCAGAGGACACAGATTTAAGATAATAGGCAAAAAACAGAGGGGAGATGAGGAGAACTTTTTCACTCAGCGAGTTGTAATGATCTGGAATGCACTTCACTGTTAGATTTACTATCATAGTTTGTGCTTTCTTATACCTTTTAGTCTTTGTTTAATTTATAAGATACTTTGCCCAGTACCCTGGCCAACATTTAGCCCTCAACCAACATCACTAAAACAGACTAACTGGTCATCCAGGGTTCCCCAAGCCTGGACAGCCCGCTTCTACCTCCTTCCCAAGATCCACAAATAGGAATCTCTTCCCACCTACATCTGCGACTCATAGAAACATAGACAGAGAAAATAGGTGCAGGAGTAGGCCCTTCGAGCCTGCACCGCCATTCAATGAGTTCATGGCTGAACATGTAACTTCAGTACCCCATTCCTGCTTTCTCGCCATACCCCTTGATCCCCCTAGTAGTAAGGACTACATCTAACTCCTTTTTGAATATATTTAGTGAATTGGCCTCAACAACTTTCTGTGGTAGAGAATTCCACAGGTTCACCACTCTCTGGGTGAAGAAGTTTCTCCTCATCTCGGTCCTTAGATTGTGACTCTTACGATGGCCTCCGCCACTTTAACAGTTTCGAGTTTCCTGGCCCCAACCGTCTCCTTTTCACCATGGACGTCCAATCCCTCTACACTTCCATCCCCCACCAGGATGGCCTGAGGGCGTTCCGCTTCTTCCTCGAGCAGAGGCCCAACCAATCCCCATCCACCTCCACTCTCCTCCGCCTGGCTGAACTTGTTCTCACATTGAACAACTTCTCCTTTGACTCCACTCACTTCCTCCAAATTAAAGGTGTTGCTATGGGAACCCGCATGGGTCCGAGCTATGCCTGCCTTTTTGTGGGATATGTGGAACATTCTTTGTTCCAGTCTTACTCGGGTCCCATTCACTTCTTTTTCCATTACATTGATGAAAGTATCGGTACTGTTTTCTGCTCTCGCCCTGAACTAGAAAATTTCATTCACTTTGCATCCCTTCCCTCACCTTCACATGGTCCATCTCCGACTCTTCCCTTCCCTTCCTCGACTTTTCAATCTCCATTTCTGGGGATAGACTTTCGACCAGTATCCACTACAAGCCCACTGACTTCCACAGCTACCTGGATCCTGTAAGGACTCCATTCCATTCTCCCAGTTTCTCCATCTCTGTCGCATCTGCTCTGACAACGCCACCTTTCACACTAGTGCCTCTGACATGTCTTCCTTTTTCCTCAACCGAGGATTCCCCTCCACCATGGTTAACATGGCCCTCAACCGTGTCCATTCTATTTCCCGCACCTCTGCTCTCACCCCTTCCCCTCCCTCTCAGAACCATGACATGGTTCCCCTTGTCCTCACCTTTCACCCCACCAGCCTCCATGTTCAACGGATCATCCTCCGCCATTTCCGCCACCTCCAGCGTGATCCCGCCACCAATCACATCTTCCTCTCCTCTGCCCTCCATGACACCCTGGTCCGCTCCGCAATCACCCCCAGAATCCCCTCCCCTTCCGATGGCGCCTTTCCGTGCAAGCACAGGAAATGCAACACCTGCCCTTTTACCTCCTCCTTTCCCACTGTCCAGGGCCCCAACACTCCTTCCAGGTGAAACAACAATTTACTTTAATATATTTGCTGCTCATGATGTGGTCTCCTCTACATTGGAGAGACAAAACACAGATTAGGTGGCCGATTTGCAGAACACCTTCGTTCAGTCGGTAAGTGTGGCCCTGAGCTTTAATTCTCCTCTCCACTCTCACTCTGACCTCTCCGTCCTCGGCCTCCTACACTGTTCCAATGAAGCTCAACGCAAGCTCGAGGAACAGCACCTCATTTTTCATTTAGGCACTTTACAGCCTTCTGGACTCAACATTGAGTTCAACAATTTCAGACCATAATTTCTACCCATCATTTTTTTTTCCTTTTCCTTCCTTTTTTTTTTACAAAACGCCCCTTTTTTCTTCTCTTTCCCACGGCTTGTGATATCATCATCATCATCACAGGCAGGCCCTCGAAATCGAGGAAAACTTGCTTCCACTCTAAAAGTGAGTTCTCAGGTGGCTGTACAGTCCAATGCGGGAATTACAGTCTCTGTCACAGGTGGGGCAGACAGTGGTTGAAGGAAAGGGTGGGTGGGGAGTCTGGTTTGCCGCACGCTCCTTCCTCTGTCTGTGTTTGATTTCTGCATGCTCTTGGCGACGAGACTCGATGTGCTCAGCGCCCTCCCAGATGCTCTTCCTCCATTTTGGGCAGTCTTAGGCCAGGGATTCCCAGGTGCCAGTGGAGATGTTGCACTTTATCAAGGAGGCTCTGAGGGTGTCCTTGAAACATTTCCTCTGCCCACCTGGGGCTCGCTTGCCGTGTCGGAGTTCCGAGTAGAGCGCTTGCTTCGGGAGTCTCGTGTCGGGCATGCGAACGATGTGGCCCACCCTACGGAGCTGGTCAAGCGTGGTCAGCACTTCGATGCTGGGGAAGTTTGTCACCATTTTCCACCTGCTCCACAATGTCATGCAAGTCGTGATCCTGACCAACGGATCCATCACAGACCCATTCCACGTTCGGACCGGGGTCAAGCAAGGCTGTGTCATCGCACCAACGCTCTTCTCAATCGTTTTTACTGCAATGCTCCATCTCGCCCTCGGCAAGCTCCCTGCTGGAGTGGAGCTAAATTACAGAACAAACGGGAATCTGTGCAATCTCCGCCACCTCCAGGCCAGACCCAAGGTCGTCCTATCCTCTGTCACCGAACTACAGTACGCAGACAACGCCTGCGTCTGTACACACTCGGAGGCCGAACTCCAAGCCATCGTCAACACCTTCACCAAGGCATACGAGAGCATGGGCTTTACACTAAACATCCATAAGACAAAGGTCCAATACCAGCCTGCCCCCGCTACACAGCACTGCCTTTCGGTTATCAAAATCCACAGCAAGGCCTTGGACAACATGAACCATTTTCCATACCTTGGGAGCCTACTGTCAACAAGGGCAGACATCGACGACGAGGTCCAACACCACCTTCAGTGTGCCAGTGCAGCCTTCAGTTTGCCGGAGGAAGAGAGTGTTTGGAGACCAGGATCTCAAACTCGGCACCAAGCTCATGGTCGACAGAGCAGTGGTGATACCCGCCCTCCTATATGGCTCAAAGACATGGACTATGTACAGCAGGTACCTCAAAACACTGGAGAAGTACCACCAACGTTGCCTCCACAAGATCCTGCAAATCCATTGGCATTTTGTTTTGTATCTGGTCATCATCTCATTGCTGTTTGTAGGATGTTGCTGTGTGCAAAGGGTGGATGAAGCAGATTCAAATAGTAACTAATTGGATATCTTTCAAAAGCAGGTACAGGCACAATGGGCCGAGTTACCTCCTTCTGTGCTGTATCATTATATGTCTTTTCTGGCATACTTCACTGTATAATGGTAATCAGTGGAACCCATGGATAGGTTAACTGGGGATGAACACCTCGGGGCTCATGACCTTGATATGATAAGGCCCAAATAGAAAGGGAAAAAGTTGGTGCAAAAAGTAGGGCACCAGATTGGACTAGGGCAGATTTAGAAAGGTGAGGAATGAACCAGCAGAGGTGAGGTGGAAAGAGAAATTGGCACACAGGACTGCAGATCAACAATGGGATGTTCAAAAAGATTGCGAATTTGCAGAATAAATTTATACCATTAATAAAAATAAACTATTTTGGGTTTCAGATGACCATGGATAAGTAAAGAGGTTAAAAACAAATTAAAATTGAAGAGGAGGTGCATATGGGGTCAGTATAGGTCTGCACTTGTATACATTATCCATATTGCATTGATATACAATCTCTGTACTGTACTGGGGTATTATATCTACGTTATACGATATATGATAGCTATAGCATACTGGTGTACAAGCTCCATATTGTACTGGATTGATACCTGCACTGTACTGGCATACTATATCTGTACTATCCATAATGTACTGGATTAGTACCTGTACGTACTGGTGTACAATATCTGTACTATCCTGGTGTATGATATCAATACAGTACTGGTGTACAATAGCTGTACTATACTGGTGTTTGGTATCTGTCCCATACTGGTGTATGAGTCCTTATACAGCTCTGTAGTTGTGCATGATTTATTCCATTAAGATCTCCATAACAGTATACTATTAGCACTGGTAACCCTTGTGTTTCTGTCATTTATAGTTGCCTTGTTTTCATGTATCAAAACTATTCTAATTCACATGTAAAATTGTTTGAAATCTTTACCAGGCCTTACCATGTCAGAAAAATCAACGAAAGACACACACTCCAGCAAGGGTTACAAACAGATTGAGATTATTGATCGTGAGGTTGAATTTCTGTGGGGGTTCTCCCACAGAACATCATTTAGGTTTTTCTAGGATTTCCATGGTTCCTGAGACGAAATTACGGTGGACAATCGGTCAAATCCCCACAGAAATTCATTCCCTGGGTTTCTCCAGCTAGCTGCCAAAGTTGCAGTGTACAGTTAGGGGAACCCACTCCCCGGCCCCTCCAGAAATTCAACCCCCGTCTTTCTTTCTCAATTAATTTTCTGCATTTGAAAACTGGCACCCAGACACAGACTAATGTTGGAAAAAATGGAATAACTAAAAAAACTTTTTCCTTTAGCATGCCCTTTTTTGAACACTTCAAATGGAGTAGCCAAATCTCACATCGGTCCCTCTTCCCTAAAAGAAATCCCCCTTCATGTTACCCACCTCAAAAGAAGTTGCTGGAATTGTCTTGGAGTGATAAATCGCCCCAGGAATTTCGTCAGTACCATATGTAGAACATCCCTAGGAGAATGGATAATCTATTAATCAATGGCTTTACATCTTCATGTTGATGGCATGTTTATTTTCACAGCTTATTTTCACTGTCTGTTGCTATGGTGATCAATCTTCCCTTTACCTGTTAAGCTGCCCTCTTCCTTCAGGATCGTTAGCTTTAAAGAGTTGTTTTACAGCGAAGTAGCCATTGGATATTATTTTTTCACGCAGTTGATGTTCCAGCTAAAAAATACAACAATATTTTCAGATGAGACGTTAAACCGAGGCCCCGTCTGCTCTCTTTCAGGTGGATGTAAAAGATCCCATGGCACTATTTCGAACAAGAGCAAGGGAACTATCGCCGGTGACCTGGTCAATATCTATCTCTCAATCAACATCACAAAAACAGATTATCTGGTCATTATCACATTGCTGTTTGAGGGATCTTGCTGTGTGCAATTGGCTGCCGCATTTCCCACATTACAACAGTGACTACACTTCAAAAGCTGTACAGGCCTTTGGGACGTCCCGAGGTTGTGAAAGGCGCTATATAATTCAAGTCATTCTTTTTCTTTAACAGCTGTGAACTGGTTTTGCAATATGTGATTAAATTGTGTGATTTTTGTTAGATAAGGGTATCAAGGGATATAGGGGAACTAAGGTGGGCAAATGGAGTTGAGGTACAGATGGGGAATTCCGATGAAAATTCCAATAGGGAATTCAGAAGAAAATTCTTTCCCCAAAGAGAGGTGAGAATGTGGAACTTGCTATCACAGGGACTGGTTGAAACGAATAGTATAGATGCATTTAAGGGGAGGCTAGACAAAACATAAGAGGGAGAAGGGAATAGAGGGTTATGCTAATAGATTTAGATCTGGAAAGACGGGAGGAGGCTCGACTGGAGCATAAACACCAGCATGGACTGTTGGGTCAAATGGCCTATATAATCCTATGTAGATCAGCCATGATCTAATTGAATGGTGGAGCAGGCTCGAGGGGGTAAATGGCCTACTTCTACTCTTATGTTCCTACATGTATGAAGTGCATGTCATGTAAATCAACAATGGATTATTAGGCACTTTAGTTTTCTTTTGAAACACGTTATAGAGTGTTTCTATTTCTCATGTGTTCTTAAAGCCGCATGCTTGCAGCTGTCAATGTTCTGCACGCCACAGTCAATAGCAGCTTTCCTCAAATGCAAATCACAGGCTGGCCGACAGTAGACATCTCACAATTTACTCATGCCTCTTTGAAACTGCACAAGCCGGCCCAGTCTGAGCCAACATTGTGATTCAGGATTGGTTTGCTTGCAAAGGAGGTTACAAGTGCCATAAAAGCTCCGTTCAATTCTTACATCTGTCCTATGAATGCACAAGTCGAACACTGACCCTCCATACAGCCTACATGTTGCTATAGTAACTCTTTCAGACCTTGTTACAGTTACACTCCAACACAGCCATTTGCTGCAAATAAGACTTAAGGCTGGACTTTCAGTCTTTTTAGAAAAGCACTTGCGCCCGGGGGGGCCAGCTTCCAGTACCCCGCCAGGACATTTGGTGCGGGGTTTGCTGGGGCGCAGAGCAGCACCGCCAGGGAGAGGCAAGCCAGTGTGCAACGCCTCTGGTTGCGACACCAGCTCAATATTTGGATCACGCCCAATCCGTAGCGCCCCGTAGCGCGTCCTAGTGGGAACGCCACTGAAAGCCTGTGCTCCAAGCTGTACCGGTCACAGTGATTGAAGAAATATCTACCTCAGGTAAATGTGATTGTATTTCTTTTTTTAAATTTTTGCGATTTATGTTGGGGTCACGTCAGTCATGAATTGGGTAGGTTTTCAGTGTTTTTTTTCCAGATGTTTCTTCTCCACGGAAGCTCCGACGCCAGATGTTTAGATCGGGATCTTCGCTTGCTTAGCCGGCTGAGCGCCCTAAAAGTAGTGTGGATCGCCTCCCTTAGCGCTCCGCTCCAAACTCCGGGCCCAGCTGATGAATTTTGCGGCGGCAGACGCAATCAATTTGCCGCCGCAAAATTTAACGCTCGGCCCAGGTCAACGCCACAAAAGAGGCACGACCAAATTTCTCTCCCTTAAGTATTTTGTAAAACCACGTAAAATAACTTGAATATTTAAAGTAATATACACTTCAATTTAATGTTCTTTGATCTTGAAATTAATCTGTGCACAGATTATCCTACTAATGCTTAACATGTTGATACTGAATTCCTTTGTCGGTTATTTTAATGGGATAAGGGAAGTAACAGGAACATTAGGACAGATTTTCCTCTTTGTTGTGCCTGGGGGTCCCGGGTGCAGCGAAGAAAAAATGGGGCACAGACCCACTGAGTCAAGTCTCCACCCCCGGGGACTATACTGCCCAGGGATTCCTCGGTCTTTCCCAAATGGATATAAGCATTTTAATAAAGCTGATGGGCTTTCCTGACCTCCCACCAGAACTTCAACCTCGAAATTGCATTTAGGGTACTATGTGCTTCTCGACCCCATTTGGAAGATCAAAAATGGCCTCCTGACTGAAACAGACCAACCTTCTCAGGGCCTTCTCCAAAACGGCAGTGGCCAGTGCACCCAGCAAAATAGAAACATAGAAACATAGAAAATAGGTGCAGGAGTAGGCCATTCGGCCCTTCTAGCCTGCACCGCCATTCAATGAGTTCATGGCTGAACATGAAACTTCAGTACCCCCTTCCTGCTTTCTCGCCATAACCCTTGATCCCCCGAGTAGTAAGGACTTCATCTAACTCCTTTTTGAATATATTTAGTGAATTGGCCTCAACAACTTTCTGTGGTAGAGAATTCCACAGGTTCACCACTCTCTGGGTGAAGAAATTCCTCCTCATCTCGGTCCTAAATGGCTTACCCCTTATCCTTAGACTGTGACCCCTGGTTCTGGACTTCCCCAACATTGGGAACATTCTTCCTGCATCTAACCTGTCTAACCCCGTCAGAATGTTAAACGTTTCTATGAGGTCCCCTCTCGTTCTTCTGAACTCCAGTGAATACAAGCCCAGTTGATCCAGTCTTTCTTGATATGTCAGTCCCGCCATCCCGGGAATCAGTCTGGTGAACCTTCGCTGCACTCCCTCAATAGCAAGAATGTCCTTCCTCAGGTTAGGAGACCAAAACTGTACACAATACTCCAGGTGTGGCCTCACCAAGGCCCTGTACAACTGTAGCAACACTTCCCTGCCCCTGTACTCAAATCCCCTCGCTATGAATGGCCAACATGCTATTTGCTTTCTTAACCGCCTGCTGTACCTGCATGCCAACCTTCAATGACTGATGTACCATGACACCCAGGTCTCTTTGCACCTCCCCTTTTCTTAATCTGTCACCATTCAGATAATAGTCTGTCTCTCTGTTTTTACCACCAAAGTGGATAACCTCACATTTATCCACATTATACTTCATCTGCCATGCATTTGCCCACTCACCTAACCTATCCAAGTCGCTCTGCAGCCTCGTAGCATCCTCCTCGCAGCTCACACTGCCACCCAACTTAGTGTCATCCGCAAATTTGGAGACACTACATTTAATCCCCTCGCCTAAATCATTAATGTACAGTGTAAACAGCTGGGGCCCCAGCACAGAACCTTGCGGTACCCCACTATTCACTGCCTGCCATTCTGAAAAGTACCCATTTACTCCTACTCTTTGCTTCCTGTCTGACAACCAGTTCTCAATCCATGTCAGCACACTACCCCCAATCCCATGTGCTTTAACTTTGCACATTAATCTCTTGTGTGGGACCTTGTCGAAAGCCTTCTGAAAGTCCAAATATACCACATCAACTGGTTCTCCCTTGTCCACTCTACTGGAAACATCCTCACAAAATTCCAGAAGATTTGTCAAGCATGATTTCCCTTTCACAAATCCATGCTGACTTGGACCTATCATATCACCTCTTTCCAAATGCACTGCTATGACATCCTTAATAATTGATTCCATCATTTTACCCACTACCGATGTCAGGCTGACCGGTCTATAATTCCTTGTTATCTCTCTCCCTCCTTTTTTAAAAAGTGGGGTTACATTGGCTACCCTCCACTCCATAGGAACTGATCCAGAGTCAATGGAATGTTGGAAAATGACTGTCAATGCATCCACTATTTCCAAGGCCACCTCCTTAAGTACTCTGGGATGCAGTCCATCAGGCCCTGGGGATTTATCGGCCTTCAATCCCATCAATTTCCCCAACACAATTTCCCGACTAATAAGGATTTCCCTCAGTTCCTCCTCCTTACTAGACCCTCCAACCCCTTTTATATCCGGAAGGTTGTTTGTGTCCTCCTCAGTGAATACCGAACCAAAGTACTTGTTCAATTGGTCCGCCATTTCTTTGTTCCCCGTTATGACTTCCCCTGATTTGACTGCAGGGGACCTACGTTTGTCTTTACTAACCTTTTTCTCTTTACATATCTATAGAAACTTTTGCAATCCGTCTTAATGTTCCCTGCAAGCTTCTTCTCGTACTCCATTTTCCCTGCCCTAATCAAACCCTTTGTCCTCCTCTGCTGAGTTCTAAATTTCTCCAGGCCCCGGGTTCGCTGCTATTTCTGGCCAATTTGTATGCCACTTCCTTGGCTTTAATACTATCCCTGATTTCCCTTGATAGCCACGGTTGAGCCACCTTCCCTTTTTTATTTTTACGCCAGACAGGAATGTACAATTGTTGTAGTTCCTCCATGCGGTCTCTAAATGTCTGCCATTGCCCATCCACAGTCAACCCCTTCAGTATCATTTGCCAATCTATCCTAGCCAATTCACGCCTCATACCTTCAAAGTTACCCTTCTTTAAGTTCTGGACCATGGTCTCTGAATTAACTGTTTCATTCTCCATCCTAATGCAGAATTCCACCATATTATGGTCACTCTTCGCCAAGGGGCCTCGCACAACGAGATTGCTAATTAATCCTCTCTCATTACACAACACCCAGTCTAAGATGGCCTCCCCCCTAGTTGGTTCCTCGACATATTGGTCCAAAAAAACATCCCTTATGCACTCCAGGAAATCCTCTTCCACCGTATTGCTTCCAGTTTGGTTAACCCAATCTATGTGCATATTAAAGTCACCTATTATAACTGCTGCACCTTTATTGCACGCACCCCTAATTTCATGTTTGATGCCCTCCCCAACATCACTACTACTGTTTGGAGGTCTGTACACAACTCCCACTAATGTTTTCTGCCCTTTGGTATTCTGCAGCTCTACCCATATAGATTCCACATCATCCAAGCTAATGTCCTTCCGAACTATTGCCTTAATTTCCTCCTTATTCAGCAATGCTACCCCACCTCCTTTTCCTTTTATTCTATCTTTCCTGAATGTTGAATACCCCTGGATGTTGAGTTCCCAGCCCTGATCATCCTGGAGCCACATCTCCGTAATCCCAATCACATCATATTTATTAACATCTATTTGCATAGTTAATTCATCCACCTTATTGCGGATACTCCTTGCATTAAGACACAAAGCCTTCAGGCTTGTTTTTTTAACACCCTTTGTCCTTTTAGAATTTTGCTGTACAATGGCCCTTTTTGTTCTTTGCCTTGGGTTTCTCTGCCCTCCACTTTTCCTCATCTCCTTTCTGTCTTTTGCTTTTGCCTCCTTTTTGTTTCCCTCTGTCTCCCTGCATTGGTTCCCATCCCCCTGCCATAGTAGTTTAAATCCTCCCCAACAGCACTAGCAAACACTCCCCCTAGGACATTGGTTCCGGTCCTGCCCAGGTGCAGACCGTCCGGTTTGTACTGGTCCCACCTCCCCCAGAACCGGTTCCAATGCCCCAGGAATTTGAATCCCTCCCTGCTGCACCACTGTTCAAGCCACGTATTCATCTGCGCTATCCTGTGATTCCTACTCTGACTAGCACGTGGCACTGGTAGCAATCCCGAGATTACTACTTTTGGGGTCCTACTTTTTAATTTAGCTCCTAGCTCCTTAAATTCGTTTCGTAGGACCTCATCTCTTTTTTTTACCTATGTCGTTGGTACCAATGTGCACCACGACAACTGGCTGATCTCCCTCCCTTTTTAGAATGTCCTGCACCCGCTCCGAGACATCCTTGGCCCTTGCACCAGGGAGGCAACATACCATCCTGGAGTCTCGGTTGCGGCCGCAGAAACGCCTATCTATTCCCCTTACAATTGAATCCCCTATCACTATCGCTCTCCCACTCTTTTTCCTGCCCTCCTGTGCAACAGAGCCAGCCACGGTGCCATGAACTTGGCTGCTGCTGCCCTCCCCTGATGAGTCATCCCCCTCAACAGCACCCAAAGCAGTGTATCTGTTTTGCAGGGGGATGACCACAGGGGAATCCTGCACTACCTTCCTTGCACTGCTCTTCCTGTTGGTCTTCCATTCCCTATCTGGCTGTGGACCCTTTCCCTGCGGTACGACCAACTCGCTACACGTGATACTCACGTCATTCTCAGCATTATGGATGCTCCAGAGTGAATCCACCCTCAGCTCCAACTCCGCAACGCAGACCATCAGGAGCTGGAGGTGGATACACTTCCTGCACACATAGTCGTCGGGGACACTGGAGTCATTTCTGAGTTCCCACATGGTACAGGAGGAGCATAACACCCGACCGAGCTCTCCTGCCATGACTTAACCCTGAGATACACTTAAATTGGCAACAACAATGTTAAAAGTTACTCACTGATATAGAAGAGAAATCAGGCAGTAAATGACCCAACGCCATTTTCAATCCTCTACCATCCCATTTACACTAGGCAAAAGCAGTTAACGTTTGCCCCCTTTATACTTCCTCACATCATTAAGTCATCGAATTTGGCTGAAACAACATAATTCCTAACCCCGCTCCTTTCTATAATGAGGCACCCCAAAACTGCACAGTACTCCGACTTTGACCTAACCAATATATTATACAAACTTATCATTATTTCTTTACTATTGTACTCTATTTATAAAATCTATAATGGTATTGGCCTTTTTCATGGCATTATCCAAATGCACTCACACTTTTACAGAATTACGTATTTGAATCCTTAGGTCTTTCTGTTCATTCACACCCTTCCGGTGCGGGTACACACACATTCCTTGTTTTGTACAAGTATGGATGCTGAAAATTAAAGGGATATGACAATTTGAAGAGAAGGTGATGGAAAATGTTGGAGATTTTTCAATGCTTTCATCCTTTATAAAAGCTTATAGAGCAGATGACGTGATGATTCAGAACAAAAGGGAAAAAAATGTGATATAGAGGCACAAAGTGGATGTTGCACCCTTGTTCGATGGCTGTCAAAATGGATGTGATGCTGCATGAGGTGAGTATGAGGAGAGTTGCCATTTTTGGAACTCCAGGGCACCCTGCTACCCATATACCAGGTCGAATTCCATGCCATGGAGTGTTGCCTGACACAGTTTCACATTTATTGCTCAGCAATACGAAATCAAAACTTAGGCATGGGTATTAAGGGTAACGGAACCAAGGTAGATGGAGTTAAGATACAGATCAGCCATGATCACATTGAATGATGGAACAGGCTCAAGCGGCTAAATGGCCTACACCTGTTCCTACGTAACCCTCCACACAATTCTATAGCTGTGTCATAGTATCCCATACACACCCTTATCTCACCAAGGCACATAGTCAAGATGCATTGTGCAACTGAAAGCCTTGACATACACACATCATCTGAAGCTTTCACAAAGCCTCACCAAATGATTGTAGGACAAGCCAGTCATATGATGCATAGTCACTGACACATGGGGTAGCCTTCAGTTTGGGTACATGCCTGTCACTGTGCTTGTACTTCTGCAACTTACAGTATCTTAAGATTACTTTTTCTGCTTGTACCTTAAGATGGCTCAAAAGTCAAGGAAACAGATCCCAGCTGAAGAAAAACCTTTGAACTGATTGGAGGAGAGCATCCTGGACAAACTGATGTATCTTGAACATGGAGGGAGTACAGAATGGTGAAGCAGTAAGCCTGCCACAAGTTTGGTACCATCCCACTCTTATGTCTTGTCCCCCCCCTTCTTGTTCATTCGTACACAGGTGTACACACAGCCACATAAACGTGAATGTGAATGATGTTCTGAAAGTGTGTCAGGGAGCCAACGTCCTAACATTTGTCTCTTTTCTAATTGTTGTAGCTCCAGAAGAGCTGCCTGTCACCACTGTGTGCCCGGGAGTTTCCTGAATAGTTCTCCCGATCGGCTGGCATATCTCTAGCGTAAGATCGGTGGAAACCCCATATACACGTGTAAATGGGGTTTCTAAAATGAAAATGGAACTTTTTTTTTTAATTATAAGAAGTTCTATGAACTGAAACAGAAAAAAACATTCCTATAAATATTTGTAATTGTGAAAGTCATTTTTGATGTAGGTCTATTAAAAAAGCAAGACTAGTTTCTTTTCTCATCTCTTCTCATCTCTTCTCAGGAAGGCAGTGTCAAGCTGGAGTGTGGTTCAGTGAGTACCAGCAGCCCTGCCGTTCCTTATCCCAGTGATTAGTCTTTGTGTAGCTCTGCATAGTGGGTGTTAGCGAGCTATGTGACAGTTTGATTTTCACATACAGTTTCCAGCAAGGATCACTGGAGAGTGATCAGATGCCAATTCTTCCTTGTTCCTCAGGATGCTAAAACCAATTTTTTAATTCATTCATAGGATGTGGATGTTGCTGGCAAGGCCAGCATTTATTACCCAACTTTTGAGAAGGTGGTGGTGAGCTACCATTTCAGAGGGCAGTTAAGAGTCAATCACATTGCTGTGAGTCTGGAGTCACATATAGGCCAGCAGATTTCCTTCCCTAAAGGACATTAGTGAACCAGATGGGTTTTTACAACAATCCAGTAGTTTTACAGTTTGCTAATACTAGCTGTTTTTAATTGCAGAATTATTTAATTGAATTTAAATTCGCCAGCTGCCGTGGTGGGACTTGAACTCATATCTCAAGACCATTAGTCTAGCTTTCTGGATTACTAGTTCAGTAACATAACCACTATGCTACCATACCCCATATGATGTCCCCACCACCTCCTTGGCTGAGATCAGCGAACTCAGACTAGACCAAGATTTAAAATGGGTTTTCCATAAGGTTGGATTTTCCAGTCCTTTGCGCTCCTGCTTTCGCCCCGGAGCGGCGTGAAATGGGGCGGCGAGGTCTCCTGCGTCCGGTCATGATCCTCGGGTTGGGTTTTGTGGCAGTGCTTCGTAGCACCGCCGGTAAGAGCTGCGCCGGGTTGCGACACCGTCCGAGTTTTGACCCGAACACGACCCGTACGCTTATAATCGCGCCTCGCAAAGACCATCTGAAAGGGAGGTGGAGGCAGATTCAATAGTAACATTCAAAAGAGAATTGGATAAATACTTGAAGGGAAAGAAATTGTAGGGCTATGAGGAAAGAGCAGGGGAATGGGATTAATTGTTTAGAGCCAGCACAGGCATGGTGGGCCGAATGGCCTCCTTCTGTGCTGTCTCATTCTATGATTCTATTAGGGGAGGTTCTCTAATTTTAATTGTCTGGCGAGTGACGGTACCACTGGGGCACGTCTCAGGTGCATGTCAGCGGGGGTGAGGCCACAAATGCAGAAGATTTGCTGTCCCCTTCCCGAAACATGTCAATCTAGCCCTATCTGCTCCCTTTATAAAGACCCAAAAACCAAAAATCTTAAAAATTGTCAGAGATCCGGATTGTGACCCAGGCATGGCATTCCAGGGGTCTCAATTCCACTAGCCGGTAGGCTGGTACACCAATTCATTCAGCGTACCAGCCTGCCTGCAAATTCTCTAGCCAGGGACAAGGAAACTCACTGCCAAGAGTCTCCTCCCATCCAGTCCATCTGATTCAGGGAGACTTTGTTCTGGGTGGGCAAAGACAGTGCCCCAAAAAAACTGCAGGGAAGGCCAGGATCCAGAATATCCGAGTGCCCAACAAATTCGCAGCTCTTCCATTGCATTCCAGCCAGACTTACGACAGGAGAGTGTCAGAAAGGTCATAGATTTTTTGGCCTCGACGTGTTTATGATAAATGCCTTCACCTACTGGTGTAAAATTGGGGTCGATTTTGAGTGCTCTCACCTGGCATTACTGGGACGGTAATGCCCTCAAAATGAGGTCGGTAGCCTTATCGCTCTGTTAGCACCAGCGATGCAACTGGCATCATTTTAAAAGGGGCTTATTGCAAGATGTACAAAGCAGCCACCTATTTCAGGTGACAAGCCCTGTTTAATATGGACATTGTAGTCCTATGATATAAATAGGAACCTGATTGCCAGTTTAAGTAAGCACTGTCGGAACTGCCGCTGTATAGGCTTTAATCAGTTCTATGGGCGATGGAAGAGAAAAGGCCCAACAGAGGTAAGCACTCAATTATTTTTGTGGAACCCGGAGGAGTACACAAAAATAATCCGGTCTGGAACCACAACTTACATTGCTGGCGGTACCTTTGGTCGATTTTCAGGCTTTAATCTGGCAAACTGTCAAGACACCTGTTTGGCGCCCCCTGCAGCTCACCTGATGAGTTTAAATGAGGCTGAAGCCTCAACATGGTGGGCCACTCCGGAATGGGTGGCCGACCAGCGGGCTCTGTCCGCCGGTCAGTCGCCCAAAAGTCAACATCTACCCTACTGACTTTGCATTATGTATGTAGGTTTTACATTTCATTCCTGTGTATGAGTACATAGAAAAAACAAAGGATTATGAAGAGGGAAATTATATTAATTGTATGAATATGATGTTAGAAAAGTCAGCCATATTCTGGTACATACCTCATCAATCTCAATCCTAAGCTGTGTCCCAGGGCGGGATGTAGTACTTATCCTGCTACTCTGGCTCATTCTGCTCTCAGTGCGGCCTTCCAGATCTGCTCGCTGGCCTGTGATAGTAAATTATAGGTAAATGTATGAGCCCGTTTATATATGAACTACTATAATATAATGATCCAACATTATGTTTTAGAATAGAGATCAAGCTCTATACATCTTTAACTGTTGTTCATCTTGATGCATGCTGTGGTATCTATCTTTCTGTCTGTCTGTCTATCTATCTATCAATAGTGTGGACATACACTCCAGGCGTTACACCTTATTACTGGTGTAAAACAATCTTAAAATGTTGGGTGCTCCTGAGCTGCACTCTGAAACTGGCAAGAACGTTCTAATCTGCAGAGTGCCCTGACCAAGCAACAATCAAACTGATTTGAGCTTGGCAATCACATGTTAAAAAGCATTGACTTTGAGAGTGGAGGCCAGTTACATCTTGTAGCCTTGAAGCGATACATACCAACACCTTAGCAGCAGAATAATATGTTACGTGTTACATTATATAATTCTCCTGCCCTTATATCAAATATCATAACCTCTGATTTAGGATGAACTGCACCATAAAGGATTGTTAAATTGCACCTATTGCACATGTTGTCACATCTTTGTTGCGACACTTTCTGTATCACACTTGTTATGCAAAGTATACATCATACTTACACCTGATTGGCTCAAATTTCCTTTTATAAAACAGCAACAAAACAGAACTGTTAGTAGGTGATGTACTAATTGAACATGGAAAAAGAATGTAGATAAACTGCCAATGAAAACTACTAAAGGTATATGAAAACAACCAGCCCTGAATTGACAGCAAGCAGAACCTACCAAGTAAAAAAGTGAAACAATGAAATTGCTCATAATGGTTTTGATAATTCTTTCAGATTCTATCTTGCTTTCTTTGCTAAGCTGAGGACTTACTACTAACATAATAAGAACATATATATTTTTTAAATAAGGCAATGATTAGAATTATGTATACAATAGCAATAGGGATTGACAGCAGATTTTTCAACCTCTAGCGGCAGACTGGCAATTCAATTGTAGTTCGTCGGAACACAGTCCTGTTTTACAATTCTCATCCTTGTGTTCAAATCCATCCATGGCCTTGTTCCTCCCTATCACTGTAACCTCGCCAAGCAATATAACCCTCTGTAAAGTAATTGGGGGGAGGTTTAGAGGAGATATGAGGGGAAATTTCTTCACCCAGAGGGTAGCGGGGATCTGGAACTCACTGCCGGGAAGGGTGGTAGAGGCAGAAACCCTCACCACATTCAGAAAATATTTGGATGTGCACCTAAAGTGCTGTCACCGACAGGGCTACGGACCAAGAGATGGAAAGTGGGATTAGGCTGGACAGCTCTTGCTCGGCCGATGGGGACACAATGGGCCGAAAAGGCCTCCTTCCGTGCTGTAAATTTCTATGATTCTATGAGGTCTCGAACTCTTAGTTGGTGGGCTTCGTTTTGATTGTTTTATACTGAGTGGCTTGCTAGGCCACTTCAGAGGGCATTAGAGTCAACCACATAGTGGGACTGGAATCATATGGAGGCCAGGCCAGGTATGGGTGGTGGATTCCATTGCCTTGCAGGACATTATTGAACCAGCTGGGATTTTACAACAATCTGAGTTGTTTGTCCGGCACAATAACCATTAAACGACCATATCATTCAGAAACCACTTAAAAACTGGATCAAAAATTATAATGCACAAAGCTCCTGATGAACTCCACCCCCACCCCCCCCCCCTAACCCCCCCACCATCCCACACACACACACCGATTGCTTTTGTATCTTTAAGGCTGAGGGGCAAACATGAGGGAACGGAGCAGTGAAATAACTGGTGTTAGATATAGCCCTTATGGCCAAAGGGATCAAGGGGTATGGAGAGAGAGCAGGAAAGGGGTACTGAGGTTGAATGATCAGCCATGATCTCATTGAATGGTGGTGCAGGCTCGAAGGGTCGAATGGCCTACTCCTGCACCTATTTTCTATGTTTCTATGAAGCCGGAGTGTTGAAAGAGCCACCACCTGGCGAGCTCCAACTCGGAACTAAATGTGACCAGTAACTGTTAGTGAATAGGCAAGTCCGGTGACCATGGGAACTACAATCGTAAAATCACATTTACAAATCTTTTGGGTTAATTAAACGGCCTGGTTAAAGTGTGTGCGCGGCTGAAACGAACAGGTTTTAAAATGTGTCATGGGGATATTATCGAGGAGTCGGTAGTCCAATAAAAATGTCTTCAACTAACCCGGTCCGGTTCATTGGCAGCAGTCGCGTCCATACAATAAATACATTTACCAGAAGAGTTTGTTATCCCGTTATTTATGTTGCTCTGGCACGGTAAGGGTTTAACTGAGTGGCTAGTTTAAGATAGAATATGAAAAGGAATAAATAACAAACCCATTCATATTGGATTTGGGGCTGTGTGTCTGTAATTCCCTGGTTGCAATTCTGCTTGTCTGTAAAACATCATTTATTCAGTAGAGTCCTGCCAATTTGTTAATGCGTTTGCTTCCGATGTTCTAGTTCTGTATAAATGAGCAATATGTAACTTGTCGATGTGGTATTTACTCCCTGTGATCCGAGGTTTCTTGTGAATTTAACCCTCTGATCCTGGGAGCGGAGTGAAGGTGCTGGGATCAGGGAGGTCACCATTCAGAAAGACACCTTCTATTATTGACAGACATTCTCAGTCAGGGGGTTTACAAGGAGGCAAAATGGTCAGAATATCCCCGACCTCTTGCTGGTGAGTTTTCATGTATTAATTCATAAATAAAATTCCCCTCAGTGGGCCAAGATGGGGCTTTCCACAGTTTGATGTTTAACCACTAAAAAAACACCTCCATCCAGTCATCATCACAGGCAGTCCCTCGGAATCAAGGAAGACTTGCTTCCAGTCCTGAAGTGAGTTCTTTGGTGGCTGAACAGTCCAATACGAGAGCCACAGTCCGTGTCATAGGTGAGACAGGTAGTCGTTGAGAGAAGGGGTGGGTGGGACTGGTTTGCCGCACGTTCTTTCCACTGCCTGCGCTTGATTTCTGCATGCTCTCGGCGATGAACTCCTCACCCCCTACTATAAATTCACACGAGGCACATTCTGCAGACAAGGTCACTCTGTGACCCTAACCTTTATTCACAGGACATGACCCTGCGTGGGACCGCCCTTTATATACCTGGATGACCAGGTGAGGAGTGTCTCCCACAAGTTCACCCCCTGTGGTCAAGGTGTGCATTTCTTAGGTGTATACAGTATGCAGTGTTGTTATGAAGGTTACAGTTACATGAAGGTTACATACATGACATCACTTCCCCCCCAACGTTTTATGGGGTCAAAGATTAAGTCTTTCAGGCGGTCGACGCTCTCTCGTGGAGCGCCGCAGTTGGGGCTCTGGTTGTTGAGCCTTGGCGTGTGTCTCTATCACCTGTGGTGATTCCGGCTCGACCGGGCTGACCGCAGGACTGTGCATGCTGCTGAATGTTCTTGTTGCTCGTTCACTGGCGGTGGTGTGAGCAGCATCTCATTATCTTCCTCAGGATCCTCAGTGTCCATGCTGAACCTTTTTTTTTTTACTTGGTCCAGATGCTTGCGGCATATCTGTCCATTGTTAAGTCTAACCACTAAGACCCTATTCCCCTCTTTGCCAATTACAGTACCCTCGAGCCACTTGGGCCCCAAAGCGTGATTAAGAACAAATACAGGGTCATCGATTTCTATGCATCTCCCCTTTGAGTTACGGTCATGGCACTCATTTTGGGACTGGCGCTTGCCCTCAACAATGTCTGACAGGACTGGATGAATGAGGGACAGCCGAGTTTTAAGCGTACGTTTCATGAGTAGTTCCGCTGGTGGGACTCCCGTGAGTGAATGCAGTCGGGACCTATAGGTCAGCAGGAGGCACGATAGGTGGCATTGAAGGGAGGGTCCTTAAATCCGGAGCATGTCTTGTTTTATGATTTGGACCGCACGTTCCGCCGGGCCATTGGAAGCCGGCTTGAACGGTGCTGTCCTGACATAGTTGATGCCATTACCCGACATGAACTCCCGGAATTCATAGCTAGTGAAACACGGGCCGTTGTCGCTAACCAGGATGTCCGAAAGCCGTGGGTCGCAAAGACCGCACGCAGACTCTACACAGTGGTGGATGTCGTGCACGAATTCAATACGATGCACTCGATCCATTTCGAGTACGCATCAACAGCAATGAGGAACATTTTTCCCATGAACGGGCCCGCGTAGTCTACGTGAATACGTGACCATGGCCTGGTGTGCCAGGGCCACGGGCTGAGTGGGGCCTCCTTGGGGGCATTGCCCAGCTGGGCACACATCGTGCACCTGCGAACACAGTGTTCCAGGTCTGAGTCAATTCCCGGCCACCATACATGTGACCGGGCAATGGTCTTCATTAGCACGATGCCTGGGTGCTTGCTGTGGAGTTCCCTGATGAATGCTTCCCTTCCTTTCTGGGGCATGACTACCCGGCTGCCCCATAGTAGGCAGTCGGCTTGGATGGAGAGCTCATCCATCCGTCTGTGAAACGGTCTGACATCCTCAGGGCATGCTCCATGTGCGGGCGCCCAATCCCCAGTCAGGACACATTTCTTAATCAAGGATACGGGGGGATCTCTGTTTGTCCAGATTTTGATCTGGTGGGCTGTGATGGGGGAGCCTGCGGTGTCAAAAGCGTCGACAGCCATGACCATCTCAGCGCTTTGCTCCACTGCCCCTTCAGTGGTGGCCAGTGGAAGCCTGCTGAGTGCGTCAGCGCAATTTTCGGTGCCTGGCCGGTGCCGGATGGTGTAGTCATACGCAGCCAGCGTGAGAGCCCATCGCTGTATGCGAGCTGACACATTGGCATTGACAACTTTGCTATCTGACAACAGGGATGTTAACGGCTTGTGGTCCGTTTCTAACTCGAACCTTCTGCCAAAAAGGTACTGGTGCATCTTTTTCACCCCGTAGACACATGCGAGTGGTTCTTTTTCAACCATCCCATATCCCCTTTCTGCTTGGAAGAGCGACCTGGAGGCATAAGCCACAGATTGGAGTTGGCCTCATCATTACTCTGCTGCAACACACACCCAACCCCATAGGATGATGCATCACATGTCAAAACCAATTTCTTACAGGGGTTGTACAGGGTCAACAGCTTATTAGAACAAAGCAGGTTCCGCGCCCGATTGAAAGCCCATTCCTGACAGTCCCCCCAAAACCAATCGCAACCCTTATGCAGGAGTACGTGTAGCGGCTCCAACAATGTGCTTAAGTTCGGCAGAAAGTTCCCGAAATAGTTCCAAGAGTCTCAGAAATGAACGCAACTCCGATGTGTTGCCGGGCCTGGGCGCACGACGAATCGCCTCCGTTTTGGATTCAGTAGGCCGGATCCCGTCTGCGCCAACCCTCCTGCCCAAAAACTCGACCTCTGGGGCCAAAAACAAACACTTGGACTTCTTGAGTTGCAGGCCTACCCGGTCCAGTCGGCGTAGCACCTCCTCCAGGTTGTGGAGGTGTTCCTCGGTGTCTCGACCCGTGATAAGGATGTCGTCCTGAAATACGACTGTTCCGGGGATGGATTTGAGCAGGCTTTCCATGTTCCTCTGAAAGATAGCAGCTGCTGAACGAATGCCAAACGGACACCTGTTGTAGACAAACAGCCCCTTGTGCGTGGTGATGGTGGTCAGTAGCTTGGATTCTTTGGCCGGTTCCTGGGTCATGTCGGCTGAAGTGAGGTCCAACTTGGTGGACAGCTTGCCGCCTGCCAGCGTGGCAAAAAGATCCTCCGCTCTCGGAAGCGGGTATTGGTCTTGTAGTGACACTCGGTTGATAGTGGCCTTGTAGTCACCACAGATCCTGACCGAGCCATCCGTTTTTAGGACAGGGACGATGGGGCTTGCCCAGTCGCTGAATTCAAAGGGAGAAATTATGCCCTCTCTTAGCAACTTGTCTAACTCACTCTCAATTTTCTCCCGCATCAAATACGGCACAGCTCTGGCTTTATGGTGCATTGGTCTGGCGTCCGGGGTGATGCGTATCACTACTTTGAAAGTCCCGACACCAGGTTGAAATAGTGACTCAAATTTCTGTAGGACCTGTGAGCATGAACTTCGCTCCACAGATCCCCCCATTTCCAGTTCATCTCGGCTAGCCAGCTCCTCCCCAAAAGCGCGGGACCATTTCCCGGGACAATCCAGCCGGTTCTCTGGTCCATTATGTGTGACCACCAACATTGCACTGCCTGGCACTGGGATGATCTCTTTGGTGTACGTCCGTAATTGCGTATCAATGCGTTCTAGTTTGGGTCTGCTAGCTCTGAGTGGCCATAGTTTCTCGAATTGTTGGACACTCATAAGTGACTGGCTGGCTCCTGTGTTCAGCTCCATGCATAGTGGGATGCCGTTTAATAGGACATTCATCATCATAGGTGGCGTTTTTGTATATGAGCTGTGGATGTTTGTCACATGAACCCGCTGAACTTCAGCGTCCATTGCTGTGTCCCACACATCAACCTGCCTTGCAGACACCTCTTGTGGTTCACCTGCCTTGTAAATTAGCCTCACTGCGGGCTTCCTGCACATTCTGGCTAAACGTCCACTGAAGTTACAATTTCAACAGATGAATTGTTGAAACCTGCAGGTTTTTGCAGCATGTCTGCCCCCGCACCTCCAGCATAAGCTGAGATTGTTGTGAACAAAAGAGCTGTTACCAGGCATTCCTCTCTGATTGTCTCTTTGATTAGCCTGGAGCACTCTGTTAGTGGGTGTCAATGGCCCCATCCCAGGACGTATTGTCCCTTGTGATGGTGTAGATGTCCTTTCAACCTGCCATTGTCTCTGTTGAGGACCCATTCTAAAGTCTGTTACTGTCTGGGTGGTGTCGAATTGCCCTTGCCTGCCTGCGGGGTTCTGAGTCGCATTTACAATGTTAACTCCCTGCTCCATCACCACGTTGGAAGCAGAGTTGCGTGCATATATTATCTTGGTTTCCTCCTCCCCCGCCATGAAGGTCTGAGCCATCAACGCCGCCGCTTCAAGTCCTTGGTCTCAATTAGCTTTTTGAAAATCCTGGCAAGACCAATGCCTTTAATGAAGAAATCTCTTAACATCTCTCCCGTGCAGGCGTCTGTGAACTTACAGAGGCTGGCCAAGCGCCGAAGGTCCGCAACGAAGTCCGGTATGCTCTGTTCTTCCCGACGTCGGTGTGTATAGAATCGGTGTCGGGCCATGTGTATATTGCTCGCCGGTTTGAGGTGCTCACCGATCAGTTTGTTGAGCTCCTCAAAGGTTTTGTCCGCCGGCTTCTCGGGTGCGAGCAGGTCTTTCATCAGCGCGTATGTCTTAGGTCCACAGCTGGTCAGTAGATGCACCCTTCGCTTGTCAGCCGCAGCCTCTCCCAGCCAGTCCTTCATGTCAAAGATCTGCTGGAGCCTCTCAACGAAGTCCTCACCAACACAGTACTGGACACAAACAACCTTCCGGATATAAAAGGGGTCAGAGGGTCTAGTAAGGAGGAGGAACTGAGGGAAATCCTTATTAGTCGGGAAATTGTGTTGGGGAAATTGATGGGATTGAAAGCCGATAAATCCCCAGGGCCTGATGGACTGCAGCCCAGAGTACTTAAGGAGGTGGCCTTGGAAATAGCGGATGCATTGACAGTCATTTTCCAATATTCCATAGATTCTGGATCAGTTCCTATGGAGTGGAGGGTAGCCAATGTAACCCCACTTTTTAAAAAAGGTGGGAGAGAGAAAACAGGGAATTATAGACCGGTCAGCCTGACATCAGTAGTGGGTAAAATGATGGAGTCAATTATTAAGGATGTCATAGCAGCGCATTTGGAAAGAGGTGACATGATAGGTCCAAGTCAGCATGGATTTGTGAAAGGGAAATCATGCTTGACAAATCTTCTGGAATTTTTTGAGGATGTTTCCAGTAGAGTGGACAAGGGAGAACCAGTTGATGTGGTGTACTTGGACTTTCAGAAGGCTTTCGACAAGGTCCCACACAAGACATTAATGTGCAAAGTTAAAGCACATGGGATTGGGGGTAGTGTGCTGACGTGGATTGAGAACTGGTTGGCAGACAGGAAGCAAAAAGTAGGAGTAAATGGGTACTTTTCAGAATGGCAGGCAGTGACTAGTGGGGTACCGCAAGGTTCTGTGCTGGGGCCCCAGCTGTTTACACTGTACATTAATGATTTAGACGAGGGGATTAAATGTAGTATCTCCAAATTTGCGGATGACACTAAATTGGGTGGCAGTGTCAGCTGCGAGGAGGATGCTATGAGGCTGCAGAGTGACTTGGATAGGTTAGGTGAGTGAGCAAGTGCATGGCAGATGAAGTATAATGAAGTATAATGAAGTATAAAGGTTATCCACTTTGGTGGTAAAAACAGAGAGACAGACTATTATCTGAATGGTGACAGATTAGGAAAAGGGGAGGTGCAACGAGACCTGGGTGTCATGGTACATCAGTCATTGAAGGTTGGCATGCAGGTACAGCAGGTGGTTAAGAAAGCAAATGGCATGTTGGCCTTCATAGCGAGGAGATTTGAGTACAGGGGCAGGGAGGTGTTGCTACAGTTGTACAGGGCCTTGGTGAGGCCACACCTGGAGTATTGTGTACAGTTTTGGTCTCCTAACTTGAGGAAGGACATTCTTGCTATTGAAGGAGTGCAGCGAAGGTTCACCAGACTGATTCCCGGGATGGCGGGACTGACATATCAAGAAAGACTGGATCAACTGGGCTTGTATTCACTGGAGTTCAGAAGAATGAGAGGGGATCTCATAGAAACGTTTAAAATTCTGATGGGTTTAGAGAGGTTAGATGCAGGAAGAATGTTCCCAATGTTGGGGAAGTCCAGAACCAGTCGTCACAGTCTAAGGATAAGGGGTAAGCCAATTCGGACCGAGATGAGGAGAAACTTCTTCACCCAGAGAGTGGTGAACCTGTGGAATTCTCTACCACAGAAAGTTGTTGAGGCCAATTCACTAAATATATTCAAAAAGGAGTTAGATGTAATCCTTACTACTAGGGGGATCAAGGGGTATAGCGAGAAAGCAGGAATGGGGTACTGAAGTTGCATGTTCAGCCATGAACTCATTGAATGGCGGTGCAGACTCAAAGGGCCGAATGGCCTACTCCTGCACCTATTTTCTATGTTTCTATGTTCCTCTGTGCTGCCGGTGGCCATTCTTGTGAGTCGTTGATTCCCGTTTCTCGTCGCCAAATGTTGTGTCCTTACATACTACTATAAATTCACACGAGGCACATTCTGCAGACAAGGTCACTCTGTGACCCTAAGCTTTATTCACAGGACCAAGAAGTGAATGACCCTGCGTGGGATCTCCCTTTATATACCTGGATGACCAGGTGAGGTGTCTCCCACAAGTTCACCCCCCCCTGTGGTCAAGGTGTGCATTTCTTAGGTGTGTACAGTATGCAGTGTTGTTACATGAAGGGGTTACAGTTACATGAAGGCTACATACATGACAGAGGTGCTCAGCGCCCTCTCGGATGCACTTCCTCCACTTAGGGCGGTCTTGGGCCAGGGACTCCCAGGTGTCAGTGGGGATGTCGCACTTTATCAGGGAGGGTTTGAGGGTGTCCTTGTAGCGTTTCCGCTGCCCACCTTTGGCTTGTTTGCCGTGAAGGAACTCCAAGTAGAGCACTTGCTTTGGGAGTCTCGTGTCTGGCATGCGGACTATGTGGCCTGCCCAGCAGAGCTGATCGAGTGTGGTCAGTGTTTCAATGCTGGGGATGAGGACACTGATGTTGGTGCGCCTATCCTCCCAGGGGATTTGTAGGATCTTACGGAGACATCGTTGCCGATATTTCTCCAGCAACTTGAGGTGTCTACTGTACATGGTCCATGTCTCTGAGCCATACAGGAGGGCAGGCGTTACTACAGCCCTTAGACCATGAGCCTGGTGGCAGTTTTGAGGGCCTGGTCTTCAAACACTCTTTTCCTCAGGCGGCCGAAGGCTGCATTGACGCACTGGAGGCGGTGTTGGATCTCGTCGTCGATGCCTGCTCTTATTGATAGGAGGCTCCAGAGATATGGGAAGTGGTCCACAGTGTCCAGGGCCGCGCCATGGCTCTTGATGACTGGGGGGGCAGTGCTGTGTAGTGAGGACAGGCTGATGGAGGACCTTTGTCTTACGGATGTTTAGCGAGAGGCCTATGCTTTCGTATGCTTTAGTAAAGACGTCATCTATGTCCTGGAGTTCAGCCTCTGTATGTGCACAGACACAGGCGTCATCCGCGTACTGTAGCTCGACGACAGAGGTTGGGGTGATCTTGGATCTGGCTGGAGATGGCTACGGTTGAACAGGTTCCCACTGGTTCTGTAGTTTAGTTCCACACCAGCGGGGAGCTTGTTGACTGTGAGGTGGAGCATGGCAGCGAGGAAGATTGAGAAGAGGGTTGGGACGATGACGCAGCTCTGTTTGACCCCGGCCCGGACGTGGATTGGGTCTGTGATGGATCCGTTGGTAAGGATCACGGCCTGCATGTCGTCGTGGAGCATGCGGAGGATGGTGAAGAACTTTTGGGGGCATCCGAAACGGAGGAGGACGCTCCATAGACCCTCGCAGTTGACAGTGTCAAAGGTCTTTGTAAGGTCGAAGAAGGCCATGTATAAGGGTTAGTGCTGCTCCCTGCATTTTTCCTGTAGCTGTCGCGCAGCAAAAATCATTTCTGTTGTGCCCCGTAGGGGACTGAATCCACTCTGTGACTCCGGGAGGAGCTCCTCAGCCACGGGAAGAAGACGGTTGAGGAGGACTCTAGCGACGACTTTCCCCAGTGGCTGATAGCAGGGAGATTCCTCTGTAGTTGCCGCAGTCGGACTTGTCCCCTTTTTTAGAGATGGTCACGACCACTGCATCTCTGAGATCACCCGGCATGCTCTCCTCCCTCCAGATGAGAGAGATGAGGTTATGTATTCGCGCCAGCGGCGCCTCTCCGCCATACTTCAATGCCTCAGCAGGGATTCCGTCCGCACCCGTAGCCTTGTTGTTTTTAAGCTGTCTTATGGCTTTTTCTACCTCGTGCAGCATTGGGGTCTCACTGGGGGTAGCATGCTGCGGGATAGAGTCGAGAACATTCGAGTCAAAGGCAGAGACTCGATTGAGGAGATCTTCGAAATGCTCCTTCCAGCGGGCCCTGACTACCGGTGTCGTTGATGAGTGTTTCCCTGTTCTTGGCCAGCAGTGGAGTGGGGCCTTGAGTGTTTGGCCCGTAGGTGGCCTTAGTTGCGATGAAGAATCTTCGTACATCATGGTTGTCGGCCAGTTGTTGTATCTCCTGTGATTTCTCCATCCACCACCTGTTCTTTAGGTCCCGGGTTTTTTGTTGGACCTCAGCCTTGAGCCGTCTGTAATGCTGCTTTGCTGCTCCCGCGTTGGGTTGTTGTTTATGGCTCAGAAATGCAAAAAGAAACACCTCCATCCAGTGTAGCTATGTTAGGACACAGCCGCTTATTACATGAAGCAAACTTTCTGCAGACACTTATTGGATAATCTCTAGAGAGTTTATTTAAACTGAGTAAATCCAGCAGCTCAGAAAACCAGTTACTGGAGGACCAGCCTTCAGGCAGTGTCAGTGATACAACATATGCCCCCCCCACCATGTCAGTGACCCCCCTCTCTGTGTCAGTGACCCCCTCCCTGTGTCAGTGAACCCCCTCTCTGTGTCAGTGACCCCCCCCCCTCTGTGTCAGTGACCCCCTCCCTGTGTCAGTGAACCCCCCTCTCTGTGTCAATGAACCCCCTCTCTGTGTCAGTGAACCCCCTCTCTGTGTCAGTGATACAACATATGTCCCCCCTCTCTGTGTCAGTGACCCCCTTCTGTGTCAGTGAACCCCCTCTCTGTGTCCATGACCCCCTCTCTGTGTCAGTGAACCCCCTCTCTGTGTCAATGAACCCCCCACCCTGTGTCAGTGACCCCCCCTCTCTGTCAATTAACCCCCCCCTGGTGTCAGTGACACCTCCCCACCCCGTGTCAGTGACCCCCCCCTCTCTCTGTCAATTAACCCCCCCTTTGGTGTCAGTGACCCCCCTCTCCATGTTAATGACCCCCACCGCCCCCCGTGTCAGTGACTCCCCCATGTCAGTGACCCCCCTCTCCATGTCAGTGACCCCCCTCTCCGTGTCAGTGACCCCCCCCTGTGTCAGTGACCCCCCCCCTCTCTCTGTCAATTAACCCCCCCCCCCGGTGTCAGTGACCCCCCCTCTCTGTGTCAGTGACCCCCCTGTGTCAGTGACCCCTCCTCCCGTGTCAGTGACCCCCTCCCACCCCGTGTCAGTGACCCCCCCTCTCTGTGTCAGTGACCCCCCTGTGTCAGTGACCCCCCCCTCCCGTGTCAGTGACCCTCCTCTCTGTGTTGGTATACCTCTCTCCGTGGCAGTATACCCATCTCTGTGTCAGTGTAGCTCCCTGTCAGTATATCTCTCTCTGTGTCAGTATACCTCTCTCTGTATCAGTGTAGCTCCCTGTCAGTATAACTCTCTTTGTGTCAGTGCAGCTCCCCGTCAGTATACCTCTCGCTGTGTCAGTGTAGCTCCCTGTCAGTATACCTCTCTCTGTGCCGGTGTAGCTCCCTGTCAGTATACCTCTCTCCATGTCAGTATAGCTCCCTGTCAGTATAACAGTCTCTGTGTCAGTATAACTCTCTCTGTGTCAGTGTCAGTGTAGCTCCCTCCCATAGACCTCTCTCTGTGTCAGTGTAGCTCCGTCAGTATTCCTCTCTCTGTGCCAGTATAACTCCCCTCTGTGCCTTTGCCGCTCCATTTACAACATAAGAGTTGACTTACCGAAGACGGGCAGCCGGGGTTTGTCGGGGTCAGCCCCGAACACCACCTCCACGCCCTCGGGGATGTGCTGCAGGGTCCCTCGCCTGGGCTCCGGCTGCCTCTCCCGCTGCTCCTTCCCGTAGCTCCGTGCACTGGCTGCCGGCCTGGCCGCTACAAGTGGCGGCTCTGCGGCTGGCTTGTCGCTGCCCCGGGAGAAGCCCCGAACGGTAATGGTCTCCGGGTCCCCGAGACGGGACAGCGGGTGCTGGATATGTTGCAGCCGGGGAGAAGCGTGGCTGGCAGGTCGCGACACTCCGCCTGTAGCTGCCATCCTCAGTAAGGAAGAATAAAAAATAAGGATCAAGAATATTAACTTTTAAGACATAGAGAAGTGCAACCAGACTGCACCAACTCTCCCCAGAGTTGGCGACTCTAGATTTGTGCCTCTGCATCAACAAGGAGACGTTGCTACAGGCAACCGAGTAAGCCCAAATCCTTTTCACTAAATTGGTTCTGCATTCAGAAAGCAGGAGGGAGTGGGACTCAGGCACTGCCACACACAGGGAGAATGAATTATAAACAATGTCATTATAACAATTTACAGCAGCACATGATACAACCCAACACGAAATCTGTGCATCTTATTATTGGAGTGGGGGCTTGCTTGTTATGTTCACCAAAAAGTGGTCGCGGGTTTTGAGGTTTGAAAAAAATACTTAAGCAACTAGCTGGTCCAATATACCCAGCTGCAACTTGGACAGCTGATGGCGTGAATACTAACTATATTAGTGGCACAGGCATATTAATAATGTTGAAACGGGTCTCCAAATCTGCAGATGCAAACAAGTAATAATCAGATAAAGTGGATGTTTCACAGGTGTAAGGGGAGAAACTAGAAGGGAATTCAAGCACAAAATGTGCCCACTGGGCAAAAGTAACACAATAACAGCCGGTCAACAAGGTTAACAAAGAGGAAATTATAACAGTAGAAGTCAAGAGGGATATTAAATAGTTAAGATAGAACAAAAGGAGATACACTGTACTATACAAACTAGCCAAACTTAAGGAGGACAAAACCCCGGGTCCAGGTGGATTACCCCCGCGGATACTTAAAGAAATTAAGGAGAAATTAATATCCACATATAAAAATTCAATAGAAAAAATATTAGTGCCAGAGAACTGGCAAACAGCCATGTATTTCTTATTTTCAAAAAGGGAGATAGAACTAATCCAAGGAACTATAGACTAGTTGGCTTAACATCAGTGACAGAAAAGATGTTAGAATCCTTGCTAAAAGATCAGATAACAAAACTTCTAAAGAGGGAGAATATAATAAAACAGCATGGATTTCTAAAAGGAACATCATATTTAACCAACCTTATTCAATTCTTTGAGGAAATAACAGAATGAGCAGACAGGAGCAATGCAGTGGGGTCTGGTCTACATGAACTTCCAGAAGGTCTTCAATAAGGTACCACATAAGAGACTCGTGTCAAAGGTCAGGATGTGTGCAGTCAGGGACCAGGTAGCAGAATGGATTAAAAGATGGCAACAAAACTAAAAGAGGAGGGTAGGAGTTAAGAGATGTTTCTCAGACTGGCAGAAAATGGTAATGTGGTGTCCCATAGAGATCCGTGCTGGGACCACTTTTCACCATATACATAAACAATCTGGACTCATGAATTGGAAATATTGTGTTGAAGTTTGTGACGACACTAAATTGAGGGTGTATATCTAATAATGTGGAGGACTGCACCAAAATACAGGAAGACATAAACAGATTTGCAGAGTGGATGGATAAATGACAAATGAAATCCAAGCTAGTGATGTGTAAGGTGCTTCATTTTAGTAGGTGGAATAAGGAGGCCACTTATTCCGTAGAAGGAAAGAAACCAGCAGCTGAAAATTTGGTACTGCCCCATAACGCCTGTGTCTTCCTGCGCCAGGTGCAGATGTCCCACTCCATGAGCTATATTGAGTTTACTGCCTCCGACAGGAACTACAACACAAAATCTCATTCTGCAGTTCCTGTCGGGGGCGCGAATTGGGCGCAATGGGAGGTGAATTTTTCAGCGTTATGTGGTATGGTAACCTATATATTTCTATAACACCTTCTCTCATATTGGCACTGGGGGTGGCATTGGAATCAACCATGACCCATGCCATCAAGCTCAGGTCCTCTGAGATGGTTTAGAACATAAATATAAGAAATAGGAGCAGAAGTAGCCATACGGTCCCTCGAGCCTGCTCTGCCATTCAATAAGATCATGGCTGATCTGATCATGGACTCATCAAGGATTCCCTGCCCGCTCCCCATAACCCCTTATTCCCTTATCTGTTAAGAAACTGTCTATTTCTGTCTTAAAATTATTCAATGTCCCAGCTTCCACAGCTCTCCGAGGCAGCGAATTCCACAGATTTACAACCCTCTGAGAGAAGAAATTTCTCCTCATCTCAGTTTTAAATGGGCGGCCCCTTATTCCAAGATCATGCCCTCTAGTTCTAGTCTCCCCCATCAGTGGAAACATCTTCTCTGCATCCATCTTGTCGAGCCCCCTCATAATCTTATACGTTTCGATAAGATCACCTCTCATTCTTCTGAATTCCAATGAGTAGAGACCCAATCTACTCAACCTTTCCTCATGTCAACCCCCTCATCCCCAGAATCAACCTAGTGAACCTTCTCTGAACTGCCTCCAAAGCAAGTATATCCTTTCGTAAATATGGAAACCAAAACTGCACGCAGTATTCCAGGTGTTGCCTCACCAATACCTTATATAGTTGTAGCAAGACTTCCCAGTTTTTATACTCCATCCCCTTTGCAATAAAGGCCAAGATTACATTGGCCTTCCTGATCACTTGCTGTACCTGCATACTATCCTTTTATGCCTCTATGTGAATGTGATGCTCACCCTGCATCTTTTTAGAGCTGGATTCCAGAAATCCAAGTCCAAGGTTCAGAAACCAAGGGATGACCTGCAGAGTCGCTCGATGAAAAGTTATATCTTAAAAAATTTGAATTGAATTTGATCCTTCTGAGGACAGTTTTCGTGTAGAAATGAGCCGCTTCCGAAATAGGAGGTAAAATTAGAGGTCACGCCAACTTACACTGCGAAATCCAGAAGTACAGGTGCTATTGCAATTTGTTACATTCAGCTACGATTTGTAACAAATGCTATGGGGGCTAAATGTCGTGAAAGCACAGCGTCTATGATTGTGTTTGTTGTTTGGACATTGGTTCCATGACTCCAGATTTACCTTGAATTCATCAATAAACACGCCTGATGCCGGGGCACTAATTATACCTAATCTTTGTATCACTTTACACCAGTGCAGTATTATTCTTTGTATTTGACAGCAGAGTTTGCAGTGACCTGTTCAATATGATTACAACTTTAAGTCTGGAAGATCAGCCTCTTGCTGTACACCACATGTTTCTTTCTTTCTATTTCCCTTTCACTACTGGGCTGTTTCTTGCTTGGTTTCCTGTATATATATATATATATATATACACAAGTGTGAACACAGCCAGGCAAAGCTTGGAAACGATAAAGTTGTTTCATTAATTTTCTTGATGTATTTTCAATTGTTTGTGCATATGAAAAATATTGGCCCACAGTGGATTCTAATACAGACAACTCACTGATATCTGGCTTTTTAGTTCTCTTTCATTTTTCTCGGTCTCTCTCCTTCACTTGCTTCTCCAAACTGCTCGATTTCTTTGTTTCTTTTCATTCTACATGATGTTTCTTTTCGTTCTACTAGCCTTTGTAAAAAACAGTTGACAATTAATCTCATACGAACGTGTTAACATGTTTGTTAATAATATCATGCAAGCGTGATTTCAACCCATTGAGCCTTATCTCAAGACATGGGGTAGAAAGATGTCAAACTGCTAATACCAGGGGTAGAAAAACTCCAATTAAAAAAATAACTCACTGTAATGTAAGAAAACCTTTTGTCGAGGAAGTGGCAACACTAAGTTACTCGGTTGGTGGACGAGGGCAGCCCAATAGACAATTATACACTGTATTAAGATTTTCAGAAAGCTTGTGATAATGTACCTCACATTACATTACTTACTATACAAGGTAGAATCTTGTGGAATGGTGGTAAGTTAGTAAGTTGATACGGTGGATTAAGAACAGGCAGAATGTGGTTATTGATGGGTGAGGATCGGCTTGGAGACCGGTTACCAGTGGTGTCGCACAAGGATCGGTGTTAGGGCTGTTTCTTTTCGTTATCTTCATTAATGACCTGGATGTTAGTTTTTTTTGGGGGGGGGGGGGTGGCGGATGGTTCACAAGTTTGAGGATGATATGGAGATCTGTGCAAGTGTAAGGACTGTTGATGAGAATACACTACTCCCATAGCTGGGAGGTCAATCATCCCAGCCCCCAGGACATCGCTGCAGGGGC